>NC_080053.1:30773698-30961198 GCF_026212465.1 Amaranthus tricolor
ATAATTGTCAAGACTAACACTATGTTCGGATCGAAGCAAATGGAGGGAAGGAAATGGGGAGGGGACGGTAATGGAGGGGAGCATTCATTTATAAATCAATCCAGCATTGGAAGGATTTGGAAGTAAAACACATCGATTTTCCTGCCCTTCCCTCTATGCTTCAGAGAGAAACTCGATGGGTAACATCGTATTATAATTTATATGGTCTAACATCGAGCAACAACAAAAAAATATGATGAAATAATCATGGCTCAATGATAGTTTCACTAAATTACACTAAGCAAAAAGTAATGCTCTCACCTTAGGCTTTAAAGCAAATACGTACAAGTGAAATCGAAAAATAGCTGCTCGCACTGCAACACAAACGAGATAATAATTAACACCACACAACAACAACGACAACAACAACAATAACAATAACAATAACAATAACGCCAAACGCTTGATGTTGACATAATTACTTGTACATCAAAAGTTAGCAAAAGAGGTTAATAATCACCTCCACAAATAAAAAAATTCATAAAATGGAAAACCTTCTGTGTTGTCCAACCAGATTGAGGTACTCTATAATGAATCTTAATAAATTGAATCTGCCCATCATCAAATTCAACCAAATAAGAACAAGGTTACATTGTTTATCTTTAATCAACAAAATCCCAAACAAACCAAACTAAAAGAAAACTAAACAACAAACACTGAACTGATTGAAGCTTCAAATTGAAGTCAAATTAAACTAAAAACACAGGGTAAAAACTTACTTCTCACCACCGATCAATCAAAAATAACCTCTTTATTATTAGTAACAAAGTTAAGGTTGCGCATATGACCAGTGGCGAATCCAGGATAATATGAATGATGTTGATTTTAAGTAAAACCCACCTATTGACCCTGGTCATTTAAGTGGTTGGCAATACCCCAACCAACTCATCTAAGGTATATTTAGATGAACTATTTGATTTTATTTTGAATTTAAATGATGCCAACTGACATCAGTCACATAACATTAGATTCGCCACTGCGTACATCCCACCCCTGACCCAGCATAGCTGCCTAGGTGGAACACACTTAATAACGTTGGGATAATAAAATGTTGTTTGTTCTTACACCACCAATCATTTATCAATACTTCAAAACTATAATCCATACGAGAAATAACCCCTTTATCACTATCAAAGTTATAATTGCATACATCTCACCCTTAAACCCCGACTAGGTGAAAGATATTCAATGGCTTTGGGGTATTACTAGTTCATGAATCATCAATCATCTACCAAATACCTCACACTATTATCACTAACAAAGTTAAGGTTACACACATTCCACACCTACATCTGCCTATGTGGAAGACACTCAATGGCATCGGTAATGGAATGTTGTACCTAAAAACTATAATATAAGCAAGAAATTAGTTTTTTTTTTTTTTTTTTTTTTTTTTAAAAAAAAAAAAAAAAAAAAAAAAAAAAAAAAAAAACCTTCTACACACACAAAGCTCAATGATGATCAATTATGGAATTTAGCTAAACAAAAAATAAAGCAAGAATGTGTATAATCCCCACTATATAAAGAAAATAAAAATAACATCTTTTATCTTGAAAGGTGAAAAGGTACAAGAACTTAGACCATTATCATCAACCACAAACAAAAAGAACAAAACAAGTACAAATGCAAGAAAGTTGAAAAAGAACAATCAAGTTAAAAATGCAAAGAAAACATCACATAATAAAGGAAGAATTACAAGGGCAACAGTTGAGAGAAGGGCATAAGTAGCATAAAGGGTGATAAAGATGCCATGTTGCCACTGAGTTGACTCGTTAATATCGTCCCACCAATTTGACACCATTTCAGGCCTTCTGATTCTTGCTGAAACTACCGAGTTTAGCGTTGAACCCACCATTTTCTTGCATCAACAAAACAACCCAGAAAGATTAGAAGATAAGTTTTGAGGAATCAAAGAGAGAATCAGAGATAAATGACCATACCAATGGGCAATGCTATCTCCTACGTTGGAGGGGAGGAAAGAAAAATGAAGAAATTAAAGGATTAGTGAAGGGATTAAGATCAAGAAATCGTCTTGTGTTAGTTCAAATATTTTTGGCCAACAATCTTACCTTACTTGGCAACATATAAATACTGGGCGTTACTGAATTATCTAATGTTAATGTTTGCTAAATTAGCTAGCTCAAACGGTTTGTTGTCATGGAGTCGACTAATTTATAATAAATTATTTTTATGAATTTGTTCAATATTAGCTGATCAAATAAATTGATAAAATTGGTTGGTTGAATCTATCATTTCAATTAGATATCACCTATCAGCTATCAGTTGATTACTAAACACTTTAGTTCTTTCGTTATTCCTATTTAGACATATCAAACTTATCGAATAAGTAGATTGGATTTGATCCAATGTATTATATATTTATTATATTATTTTAATTTTATCAATATAAATACCGGAATAATTTGATTTTACCACAATAAGAGACACAAAAAATCACTAGTATACAAGAGATCTAAGTATCCCACGTCGATGAAAAATGAACATATTTACTTCTTTATATACTACATATTTAAAGGGGTTTCTGCTTTTGTGGATAGCAAAGACGTTAGTCTACTCATAAACGCACATGCTCGAACTGAAATGAACCGAATTAAATTGATTAATTTTGTTGATACAACGTTTTATTTTTTAAAAATCTATCTTCAAATCAAACCGCTATTTTGAGCAGCAGTTGTTACAAAGGCTGCTTTTGGCTTCCTTTGTACAAACAGCTAATCCAAGTAGCAGTTTAACGTATAAAATCGCTACTTGGATTAGCGGTTTTGTGTAAATGTATGTCAGGCGTCAGCTACTGGGATTAGCGGTTTTGCAACGAGAAGAATTAATAAAATAACCTCTCCAATTTCGTACACTAGAGCAACACCACCAAAACCCTGATCCCAAGATATAGGGTCGACTAACACACTAGAACTAAACCGACATTTCCTCAAACGCAACAATCCCGGTTGATCCTAGCTAGCCATATTATACAATCCATCCTACTCGATCATATGCACGATGTCAAGCACACAAAAATTAATAACTTCCACAGCAAAAGCTCAGCAATAGATTGGGGCACTGGCAAATCGATAGACAAAAGGCTTGAGAGTGTAAGAACGTCCTGAATGACGCTTATATGTGAACTTGACACCTGAGCTTCCATCCCTAAGATGATTACACCTTTCATGAAAGCTGCTTATCGGTCGCACTAGGCATGCATCCCAACGTTCGCTTTCGGACATTGTTTCTGCAACTGTGTATATTCCTTTGGAATCGGTGAACGCTTGGTAGTTCACAACCTCCCCGGCTTTAGTTATGCATAGAACAGCTACCTCGGCCCCTGAAAGAATGTTAGATCAAGCAAGCTATTTTAGATTTTCACAGTTAAAGAACTTGTAACTTGTTAGTTTTTTATTCGTTCTATCAAATTAAACGAAGGGAAATCCATTCACTATTCAGAATCCAATTATACTAGACCATTTTCGATTCTTAACCGCAGACTACAGTTTACTTCCAAAGTCAACCCCATCTTTGGATGATGACTCAGCAAAAGCAACAGCAATATTTCATTACCCTAATAATAAAGTGGCTCCCGACTAGAGAGGGTCAATTAGAACTTTAGAAGTATCATGTATGTGACTTTACCAGTGTTCACATAATTCGCTCATCGCCTCGCTCATCGTGAATCGAACAAACAAATTATGGTCAATTTTAGGCTATTTTTGAACCATTTTGAGCGAATCATGAATTCTAAAGGTGAACTAACTAGCGAATTATGTTTCACTGAACCTTACTCGTATAATAATAAAGATGTTGTTTCTAGTTTTTACTTAATAGCAAGCATCATTTAACACTTAAATACATTTTCAAACTTGCTACTATGATCTTTGTTTGGATGGCTTATGCAAATGAGCGCAAAACAATCAGGCCACAGACTTAGATGTCTTTTAGAAGTATATTCCCCCATTTCAAATGTCCAGAAACACACAACAATGTCAAAGACTTAATTCAAACAATATTTGTGACTTAGACCTCTTCTTATGTCATCATTTCGAAATATATCCTTTAAGGTACATCTCAAGCGACTAGAATGGAAAAACAATTACATGCTTAGACACAACTAATCCGAATTAAGATCAAGGATTTGTTATCAAATTCTTGCATTATATCACAACAATAAAACATAATATACCAACCTAACACAAAATCGCAATCGTATGCAAAAAGCGATAGGCATACTTGAGCTGTGCATTAACGCTGTTAAACATCTCAATTAACTAGGTATTCCAACATAGGAGATAACACTTACAGAATAAGAACTTTTATGCAACCTTACTCTTATGATATTCTACTTAAGATAGAAAGACTAGAGTTCCAAAATTCAATATTTTTGGGAAAAATTGTATTATAGGGCAATGGAATGATATAAAGTTTTCCTTAATGTAAAATTAAAGTAGTAATTCACATGAAATCCATTTCAAAGTTCCAGTTTAAACTTATATAACTATCTTTCCCATTGTGAAAAAACATAGCAACATCGTATTGTATTGGTCACGTCGTAAAGGCTTTTAAACTTACAGAGTTGACATCACCTGCATCATAAAGGTGTAAAGAACGCGTTTAAGCCACTTCAAGGCATATCACGGTTTGGCATATATTTGCCAGTACAATAACCGCATCACCCCGACCTGATCAAATTGTTATTGGGCTTGTACACAACAAGACCCACGTAAAGGAGAGTTGACTACACACAAACCCAGTGAGTAGTAATAGGAGAAGTAGCCCATCAAGCTTATTTATTAGTCAACCTTTCTCAAATTATTTGATGTGGGATGGTTAGTTTTCCAACATCAACTTTACTACAACCAGGACTGTTATCGCATTTTTTACCGTGAATTCTTTCCACATCTAATTCCTCCTCAAACAAGACTGCTACTCCCTCATATTTTCATGAATATGGTAAAAGGAGAAACCCAACACTTTGAGCAAGTAATCTAAAAAGGCTTTGAATTATTAATACAGATAAACTTTCAGATACTTGATTAAGTGCCTCAATTAAAGTTTAGCTTAATTTTAATTATAAACCTAAAACAATCCACAACTGAGAAAATACACAATCAAAAATTGTTCCCCAATTTGTTCATTTCAAGCTGTCGGCAGCAAGTAAAACACAACAATAAACTCCAATCAAATTAGCACATACTAAATGTAATCCAAGAACACCCACTTCATAAATCGGAAATAGAACCAATTAAACCCCCAAAAAATGAAAATTTTTCATCCAATAATATAGCAGAATAAACCGGAAATATGATCAGGGATTAAAAACCCCAGTCCATTACACAAAACAACCCAAAAAACTGAAAGAAAAAGAAGATTTAAAGGCGATACCTTCAAGAACATGATCTTCGGGACCAATAGAGGAATCCCCACAAACATCACAGACAATTCTGCCACGGATTTCACCAGTCCAAGCAATGGTTCCAGGAATCATCAACAGCAGCAGAATGAGTGTATAAATTTTGAAGTCAAGAAGAATATGGCGCGATTTTGTGGTTGCTCTCGCCATTTACACTGAATTCTCAGGATTGTTGTTGGTTAGGAATTGCTTATGATTCTTACTTGGTTGGACTTCAATTGTTTTTCTACTGATTTCTTGTAGCTTTGGTTTCTCTTTGTCGGCTGGGGTATATTAACCTCCTCGTATGTTGACTTTTTCTTTTGATCACTAACATGGACAAACCCATCATTTTTTAGCTATTTTTGTGACAAAACGTGGAAACGGGATCTCAAACAAAAAATTTATATTTTCATAATACATATAATATGAATTATTTAATTTATATTTAAACTGGTTTTTGGATAAGAATATTTTATGTAAAAATTTTGTTTATTTTTTCCTATAGAGGACAAATGAGGAAAGGGGATGGCCTAGACGAGAATCAAATCATTATCTTTGTTGAAGAGTGATACCTAATTTGTAACTGAAATAAGAACGATTTTTAATTTCATCATTGTATTGATTAATAGGGATAAAAATTATATAATAAATAAAAACATAAGATTTTAGGTGGTTCACCCATCTTGAATCTTGGGCCACATTCGTCATATCTAGCTTAAGATAGTATTAATATGTCTTTAAAGGACAAATACAAAACTTTCAAAAATTACAATGAAGATTTAATGTTGGAAGAGAAGAGTTAATGACGAAGTAAACTCAACAATATGTAGAGCTTTACAATGTAACTCTTAGCATACATTAACCTAAGATATGTATAAGTATTTATAGAGGAAGTGGGCAAAAAAAATGCAGCAATATTGTTAAATAGCAAAGGACCAAAGGCCTACTAGTTGACTTGCTCATTAGAGCGCGAGGGCTGCTCGTTCGATCAGGTCTAGGGCAGCAGCTCTACGTTGTTTTCTCGCCTCTTCCATGAGTTTCATGGTCTCCATTTGATCCCTTCAGACTCTTTGCACTTGTCTTATGTCTAATGCAATCATTGTTTGCCACAATTATGCCTTGCTTTTCAAGGCTTCACCCATGCAATGAGTCCAATGTAAAAATGTGTTAGGTTGATTCTCCCTCAATCAATCCCAAAAAGTGTACTTGATCCTCTTCTAACCTACACTAACATACTTGTTTAATTCTCTTAATCATATCTTAGTTACTTGATGAACCAAGTCATCCATAATTATAACACTGAAATATCTCTAAATAGAGTATAATTAAAATCCATGACCTTCAAAATATCCATAATAAAAATTATATCTTAAAACCTGTTAGTTATGAAATGTGATCTTCACCATTAAACCAAGTAATTGTTGGTGAGGCTCAAACTATGACTGTATGAGCCTCATGGTACTTGTTTAATTTAAATTAACTGTAAGGGGATGTTTGACAATTGATTTTTTTATTGACTTTTGATTTTTTATTTGATTAAATTGTCAATAAAAGTGTTGAATAAATGACTTTTAATCCAAAATCAAAAAACTATTCTTTAAAGTTTTTTTATTGACTTTTAGTTTTTAACTTATCTTTTTCTTATAAGTAAGCAACAGTGACACATACTCTTTACCAAATTTGCATTACAATTGACTTAATAAGCTACATTATTCCATTAACTTATCAACTAACAATTTTATTTGATCAAACCAACCAATAACTTTAGGTCGTAAATCAACAACTCAAGTAAATAATCATTTGTCACACGGGCCTACAAGTTCATACTAAGAATTAGGACCATTTGGTTGGGCTCAAATTAGGGTTAGTTCATTTGGTAATTGGTCCAACTAGGTTAAACACACTAATCCATCAACAGTTAGCCGCCGGTACTATATAAACCAAACTATCCGACCTATTCATCCATATATTTGTTTCTCAACCTGCTTTCGTATGTAATTTCTGTAGTTTTTCTTCAAATTTTGTTCTCGATACTTCTATGTTCTTTTAGTTAATTGTTTTGCTGTTGAATATCACTTCACATTCTCTGTGTGCTAATTATTTATCTGCATTTCTATAATTTATCCCTAATTATTGTTTAATATTGTTTTTAAATTATAGATTTGGGTATTCTACGATTAGGGTAAATCCCATTATTTCCCCATTCCAAAATTTTTTAAAGATCAATCAATCTGATTGTTTCGTTTATCAAATTTATGATTTTGGGTTGTTTTGATTCATAATTTTGTGATTTTTTTTTCTCTTCATTTGTTTGGTATCTATTTTGGGTCTAAATATTGCAAGCTGCTCCAAAGCTTGATTCTTTTTAGTTGAATGCTTCATTCTTGTATGCCCACTTATTAAACTAAATCAATTAATAACCTTGCTATTTGTTTTTTGATAATGTTTTTTAGCCCTAACTACTTGTTAATTAGATTAGCAAGATCAATATGTTAATCACTCCAATGATGGTGTTAAAAGTAGTCTGAATTTCATTGATGTATGATTTATACTGAGGGGTGTATACTGTATTCTAGTGCAGCTTAGCCATGCTATCTTTTGCTTATATTTCCCTTTATATACAAATTGATACCTTTACGGGTCTGTTTGGTTGTTCGTAAAAGCTGTAATAATGGGTACGACTTGTGTAAGTTTTTATGAAATGTACCTTGTCGTAACCATCAACAACCAAAATTACACTTTTAACTTTTCATCATCTGCTCGTATCCAAATACATTGCACATGCCAATATTATATCCCTATGAAGAATGATTTATGTCCAAAGTTAAAGTAGTGGGCTGATACATCCTTGATGATGAATACTTCTGAGGGATTTTTGCCATTTTTTAGATTCTTTTTGAATTTCATTTGAACATAGCATGAATTGGATGAAACATATGGGTATTTAGTTGTACTTACATTCAAGGGCTGCATGCAGAATGGGGAGAGTGTAATGTTACTGACTCTGAAAAACCTGTAGGTGTTCTACAGGGTGCCCTGCAATGCATGCCCTTATATAAAAGAATGGCATCATAGTACAGGTTTGTGCCTTGGTTTTGGGGTGGTGTTTTAATTGATCTTTGATTGATTTCTCCATTCCCATTACTGAAATCTTAACAAACCTGCCTCCAAACGCCATTAAATCCCAATCTTACATCAACCATGTAGTATTCCTTTTGTAAATGGTGCAAACTTATATAGAGACATAATGATTGTTCATCATCATACTCGGTGTATTCCTCTCATAGGAACTATGAATAGGGTCTGGGAAGAGAAGAAAAACGACAACTCATACCCATAAGGCAGAATGATAGTTAGCTCTGTGCATTTGTACATGGGAGTTGGGTGTTTTAGTGCCGAATGTCTCATTGGTCTCAGCGTCCTTATTGCTTATGATTAGGGGTATGTTATGTATGTCAATCTCCTTATCACTTATGATTAGGGTATGGTATGTATCTTGATCTCCTAATCGCTTATGATTACGGTATGGTATGTTTTTATGAGTGAGATTTACTACGCTTATGATTAGGGTATGGTATGTTTTTATGAGTGAGATTTACTAGGTATAATGATGACGATGTCTTAGGAATAGCTAAAAATTTTCTTCATTTCACAAGGTTTTTGTGGGTCTAGTTTTTAGTGAGTATATCAAAGCAAAATGATGAAATCAGTTGAAGCTGAATTTTCTTTCATGTGGAATTCATTCATCTGAATATGCCTTCAAAGTTCTCTGATTGCTTTGCTATTTGTTCATGGGTGGGTTACCACTCGGCTTGAAAAGCAAGCGGACTTGGACAATAATTTTGAAATTTCTTTAACATTTGGATAGCCACCCATTGATTTTGTTTACTTTTTGGCACCAAAAAATACGTAGCTTGGCTCGAATCTACCCGTCAAGGTTACACGAGCTTGGTGCAACATCAAACTTCTCTGATTTTGGTCTACACTTTTTTCCTTTGTATTCGGCCAAATTGGTTTGAAGAAAAATTGTTCAATTCCCTATTTTATGATTGCTTTGTTCGTTTTTTTGTTTAGTAATGAATACCAAATAAATGTTCTTCGGTTCAGCAAGTACAAGGAGGAGATCAATGTGATAGTGACGAGATTATTATTGCCGGTTCGTCCTCTGCCTGCTAAGCCTGTGCTGACCTGCTGTGGCCTGTGTGCGTGTGTCCTGTCCGATTGCGGAGCCTGCATTGTATTCATGCTATAGACCCGCCTGAAGAGTTGATGTTTGAATCCAATTTTGAGAAACAAAATCCATTGTTATTGTTCTTTTTGCGACATTTTTGAATGAATCCAGCTCAAAAGCTGATGAATGACAAACAATATCGTTGATTTGTAATTATCATTCTTTTGGTAAACAATTTCATAAAAGTACTTATGTTGATGTACTTCGAGTCAGAATCGTGTGAGATGCTGGGCCGATGACCAAGACAAAGACCAAGTACTTTGAGCTAGAACCTAGCTTAACTCGATCTGGTTAAGCGTGACTGTGGGAGGTTTAGAGTCGGAGTTGATAAATCATTGATAAGGAATTGATAAAACAGGCGAGAAGTTGAAGGGATTCATTCACAATCTACTATCATTTCACATTCTCATACTCTTCAGTCTTCACCCACTGCTAAATAAAGAAGCCTCCTTTTGCAACTTCAATTAGATTCATAAGTCGAAGTTTTAAATTGATTGCTTTTTAAAATTGCTATTAATTGTAAGACCCTTAAAATAGGTCGAACTTTTGAAAACACCCTTTATGAAAAACATGAGCTAAAACCTACTCATGAGAGTGTTACCGCTACATCTATTTCTTATAAAATAAATGTAAGGTTTAACGACTAAGAAATAACTTAATAACTTTAAATCCAACAAAAGGTCTTACAACATAAGAAAGGACTGAAACGTAATCTGTATTCATATAAAATTTAATCAACTTAAGGGAAAATTTAAACTGAAATACGACTCTAATAAAAGCTATATTTCTAAGTGATTCTCACTCCACGATTTCCACGCAATCAATAACCTGCAACATAAGAATGCAAGAAAAACAAGGGAAAAACTCCCAAAATCAGGAAATTGAGTAATTCCAACTTCATCCCGTAAAACGATTAAATTTGAAAATGATTTTAAGAAAATAAAATATAATTAAATTGGAAATAATTTTAGAAAATAATATATAGTTGAGTTTAAAAGAAAACAATTTGAGAAAACAATATATATAATATCACATAAACAATAATACATGTCGGCAGCTATACTAACCAAATAGGACAACCTGTTCATCATCCTTATACTTGGATCACAACAAATATAAGAGCTTTATTTCCCTCGTGTTACACTTTACGTGATTTAATATATTTTAATAATTAGTCGCGAGCACACAAACATATAATCAAACATACATTACACATTTTATTTTATAATCATAAATTTCCCAATAAATATATATATTGGTGGCAATAGAAATTAATATTATAAATATTTCACCTTTAAATTCAATCGCATTTAAAAATCATTATTAAAATAACAATATAACTTTCATCAAAATAATAATATTATAAATATTTCTCTTTCAAATTAAACCGTATCTAATTTCGTTATTAATATAAATTTTATCAAAATAGTAATTATAAATTCAAGTTTGACAAAGATAATAGTAAAATATAATTTGAGAATATATAAAACATAACATCATATAAAATAATGTCATATAAAATCATGCATCCTATTTAAACACATTAATTATCACTTAGCACATAATACTAACGGAATAGTCATGATTAGATGGACATTGAGAATTACTTGTCACGCGATCCTAGACAACGTACGCTCCTAATAATTTCTGTCTACGAATTCGCTGTCTACACGAGAAAATAATATATCTCAATTTAATACCCCGATCAATCCATCGAAATAAATACATTAAAAGACTCATTTTCCTTTTATATACTTTATTTAAAAAGAATAATTTTAAACATGTAATCTAAAATTGTAAGAGTAGTATAAAAGAGCAAGGATTTAAATAACATAGTTAACTCATTTTATTATAAGATTTAAAATTGTAAGAATTAAAAGAAAAGAGAAAATAAAAAAATAAAGAAATCATGATTACTAAAAAAAAGAGAAAGGTGGGTTTTGATCTCAGGATACCCACGAAAAGAAAGAAGAAAGGGAAGGAAGAGAGAGAAGGAGAAAGGGAGAAGGAAGAAGGTGTCGGCCGGCGGTGACTCTGGTGATCGCCGTCGCACGCCGGTGGTATTCCGGTGACTGCCGTATCGCCGGAAAACTAAGATCATAAATAATTTTTTTTAAAATACAAAATGTGTAATTTGGATTGAAATTGGTAGAACAATATTATAAAGAGATGAAATTACATATCTTTAACATCAAAATCTTGCCTTTTTTTTGATTAAATTTTAAGCAATTGGAGGATGGAGGAAGTAGTTTGTAGGAGTAAAAGGAAGTCTGAGTAATAATGTGAATGAATTAAGGGTAATTGATTTAATTTATAATAGGTAAGTGAAGTTAGTTATAAGTTTTAGAGGGAGAGGTGGGAAGTTATTTGTTAATCAGGAGTTATTATTTTTTTTTTATTTTTAAAATTTCTGAAATTTATTTATTTATATATTATTATTATCATTATTATTATTATTATTATTATTATTATTATTTAAAAAAAATGGATGTTAAACTAATATATTATGATGTAAAATGTTATTATTAATAGTACTTTTAAAGTAATAAAAGAACATTTATTTATAATTATATTATATCTAACATATAGAAATAAGTAATTTTTATTACAAATTAAACTTTTTTTATATGATTAATGCAATTCATAACTTAACAAAATAACTTGTATATTCTTCAATTTGTATGTGATGAACCCTAAGGTCCCTAACAAAAACATTGGCATTGCCCCTATAATAAATTATTCAATTATCAATATCAATAAACAATTAAAATGGACAATAAATACATCATTATATGAATTGTTATACAAATTTTAAAAAATAAAAAAAAAATTAAGAGGACAATGTATTAGAAGTGTCCTCAACCCATTCCAAGCCAGGTTCAGTCCATGACCTAGGCCTTACCCCTAACTGAAAGAATAACACCATTTCAAGCACCTCAAAAACCTTATTTTCATCTAAAAACTTGTTCCAAATTCCACTTACTATACAATAATTACTATTATAAGGTGAACGATGATGTGCAGCATGTTGTGTACGTGACACTAACACTCCTAAATCTTGTAATGCCACTACAATTGGGGGTAACTTACTCTTTGTTGAGTGGGACCATGCATGAAATTGTTGGCTAAACATGATACAACCTGAAAATGATCCAACAAATGCCATTAGAGTTGGGTCGTTTAGAACGAGGTTAATGGGTAAGACTGTGAAGGTTATGACTCGAGCTAATGCATGAAGGTTGTTGGCGAATTGGCGTTTAGTAATTGTCCAAGGCCATTTGTGGTGCCCTTGGAATGCCTCAATTTGGCCACCAAATAGTGGGGTTGTGGCATCTCCATAGTTGTCAATCCCCCAATGATAAACACCAGATCCAAGATCTGCCAAGACATACCCGGTTAGCGCAGCTAAGATTGGCTCCGCCCAAATATGGGAGCCAGCTGAAGCGACGATGGCTTTGGCTAGAGCTGCTAACATAGTAGTGCACCCACTAGCTAACCAAGCTCGATGAGTCCATGTGGATTTTAAGTCTGGATCATCTGGTCTTGGTGCATTTGCGATTTTAACTTGAACCAGACCAGGCTTGAATACTACCCGGTTTGGACCAGGGTTCGGTTTTACCGGAGTTGTGGCGGTGCAAACAATTCGAATTCGAGTGTGAGTAATATTTTGGTAGGTTTTGATAGCATGTTGGCCATAAGAAGATTTGAAGAGGTTATTTTGTTGAGGTAGGATTGACATTGGAAGAGGAATGCCCAAAAGATTGATGTATGAAATTTTTGTTCTTTAAATTGTAATATAATTGAGTATTTTTTAAGAAAGTAACACAAGAAGTTTTCAAATGTGGTTGTGAGACAATGAATGAAGGAACGTAATGTGTGGTGTGCTACGAGAAGCAAAAAGATAATGTAAACCAATTCAATAAATGTGGCATGTAAAGGAGATGCGTGGGAGCATTGATCAACGCATACTCTTCGGTTCTATTTAATTTATCTTTTTTTTTTTATTTTATTTAATTATAATAAATTTATTTTATTTTTTATTTTTAGATATAATTTCATCACTTTTATTCTCGATATTTTTTTTTCAATTTTAAAAATCTTACTTCTTTATCACACTGTATTTCAATTTTTAATCTTTGTGCTAAAAGCTAATATAATAAATAACCAAAACAGAAAAATATACACGAAAAAAGGTTCTCGTCGCTCGTTCAAATAAGTGATCCTTGTTAAAAGTACATGCATGTTGCAACTTCCCAGCAATATGAAAAGAAACTAGGCTTAAAATTATAGTCATTCTATTTTACACGTTAGCCTATATTAGTTTATCTTATTTTTTGCATTATTTTTATTTTTGAAAAAATTTTACTATTTTTTAAATCATATCCGTATAATTTAACTCTTTTTTAATTTCACATACAATTCAATTGATCTACTCTTAATTTAGTACCAGATAACTACTTCTTCCGTACTTTAATATTCTTCCTATTTGAAATATTCTACCTTAAAGAGAGAAATTTGATAAATATTTTTGACACATATTTAGAAGATAAAATATATCCACATAAAATCTCGTTAGATTCGTCATAATGTATACCTTTTTATTATATATTTTTAATAATTTTTTATTATGTGTATTTAGAAATATTAAGACTTAAAATTTTCTTTGAAAACTTTACAAAAAGTAAACAGAAAAAATAAAGAGTATATTATTTTACATATACCTCATTTCTTACTAGTGGAGACCATTTATTTAGGTATAAGAAAGTGGGCCCACGATGCATATTTCTTCTCTGATACATACTTCTACCTACAATTTTTGAAATACTTAAAGAAAAAAAAAATTAATTAAATAAATTAAGTTTTAAACTTATTTCAAAAGTAAGCATAAAAATCTCAAATCTGAAGTTTGAATTTGTTCGCAGTTACCAACTGCGAACAGGTTAAAAAAGACAAAAATAGTTGTTCCCACTTAGTAACTGGGAACAACTATTTTGTCATGTTGCTGTTTGCAGTTACTAACTGAGTAACTGTGAACAGGTCAAATAGTTGTTCACAGTTAGTAAGTGCGAACAACTATTTTGTCTTTTTTGACCTGTTCGCAGTTAGTAACTGCGAACAACCCCAAACCTCAGGTTTGGTGATTTCACGCTTACTTTTGAATTAAGTTTGATTCTTAGTTTATTTTGTTAATTTTTTTTTTTTTTTCTCTTATGTTTTTCAATTTTTCCTTCTACCTATAACTTACACCAGACCTGATCAAACACCGGGCCGGGCCGAGCCGAAGTGCGAGCCTAAAAGTTCATGCACAAACCCGTAATATGCGGTCTTGCGGGCTTTTTTGCGGGCTTCGGGCCTATGTTATATACTCCCTCCGAACCAATTTAGATGTCCCATTTGCTTGGGCACGGTTATTAAGGATGGTGTGGGGTCCATTAAAAAGGGTAAGTAGTGAAGGGTAGTTGGGGAAGTAAGGTATATATATTCGTAATTACTTGTGTGAATTAAGGATATTTAGGTAAAAAAAGATTGACAAAAATAGAAACGAGACAACTAAAAAGACTTTGCCAAATAAGAAAATGGGACAACTAAATTGGTTCGAAGGGAGTATTATTTATACATTATAATATTTTGTTTATTTTATTATACAACTCTAACATATTAGCTCAAACATTTTAAATTCTTTGAAATGTTTGAAACGGAATTGTATTTGTTTTCTTTAAAATTAATTAAGATGTTATTTTCCAATATTTCGGTACATGTACTAACGGTTTTAATTATTTCATATAGGAGCATGTAGTTTAACATTACTACATAAAAAGTATATATTGTTTTCGTATAGAAATATGACAGCAAATCAGATTAACAATCTAAAGAATATTCTAGAAAAAAGAAACAAACTGAAAAGAAAAACTAAGTACATTAATTATTTGGAATTATTACGCCAATCGTTAAGCAATCTAACAGAGACAATTTTTTCATAATATAAATAGCACCAAAGAAAATTAATGAAAATAAAATTTAATTATGTCAAGCAATTATTTCAATTGGGACGGACCTAGAACAATATTAAATGATATCAATAATGTTAATGCAAGTGCCAAAACCCATGACTTTTCAGCCCGGATCGGACCACAGGCCAAACGCTAATCCCAAACCCGTCTCAAAAAAATTTAGGCCACTTATTTTCTGCCTAAACCCGCCCATCGGACCATATTTTGGCACCCAATCCTCACTTTTTCGGGCCGGGCCGGGCCGGGCCGCCTATGATTAGTTCTAACTTACACATTCTGTCATATATCTATTCTTTTAGTACAATTTTCCCATTTATGTCTACCCTCTCATAACTATCGTCATTCGTCACCCACAATTACAATTGGGTATTCCTATTACGACTATGCGTCTATGCCTCCCTTACATTCTCGGTCTGATACGTAACGCGTACTTGCCTATATATGAAGTTAAAACATATTATATATAAATAAATTAAGAGACCATTTCTAATTTGGTCGTTTTATAAATTGGGCCTAAAATATATATCTCAGAGAGACGGTCTTTCAGAAAACTCGCTGTTGTATGCAAACTTGATCATAAAATCCAAATATATTTTTATTTGAATCATTGTTTAGTTAGATCGATAATATTAATAATATTAAATAATTTTTAAATATTGCCAATATCTTTTTTTATATGATATATAGTTAAAGTGATAATTCTATATCATACAAAATAATTAATAAGAGAAGAAACATTTGAGTTCTTATTTTGACAACTTATCCGCCACCTATTAAATTCCTACCCATGCTAACAAATGCAATGTTTATCTCATAATTTTCTTTTAATTACATCTATATAATTGAATTTTTTTCTTTATTTATTATCAAATATTTATTTTTTTATCAAAAACACTTCATTTTAATTCAAAGGGATGAAATAATATATATATATATATATATATATATATATATATATATATATATATATATATATATATATATATATATATATATATATATATATATATATCATACCTAGTGTATCCCACTCATAGAAAACTATGGTGAAGATCTGGAAAGTGCGGTCAAAGAGTCCCTTTGCTCGAGAAAGGTCTTCAAAGAGAGAGAAATCTGCAACTTATAAATAGAATAAATAAAATACGTAGAAATATAACTAAAAATAAATAGAATACTTAATTTTACCACTCTGGGTTACGAGTTTACCACATTAAATTTCTTGATAAATAATTAATTAAGTAAATAGAAAAAAAAATTACCTAGATCTAACCTTTTTACGATTTTTCTACAATAATCCCACCTATCGATTAACCATGAATAATCTTAACATTAGGGCGTATTTGCTTAGAGTAAATTCAATGACTAGCTATAATAAGTAATTTAACAAAAAAGTAAACTAAAAATTAATGTAATTTTAGAAAAAAAAATTTAGATTTATATAAAAAATTTTGAATATTAAAAAAAAATCGGAAATTTTTTTAATAATTTTTTTACATTTTCTTTGACATTTTATTTTCATTTATTTTTTTTAAATATTTGCTATAGCAAATCATTCTGTTATCGGATTTATTCTAAGAAAAATATTACTAAAATTAAAATTATTCATGATTAATAAATAAATAAGATGAATTATTATAGAAAAATTATAAAAATATTGGAGTATTGTAGGTAATTAGTTCAACTTTCGCCAGTCACTCCCTTTGTTAAAAATTTTTTTTATTTCCAAAAATTGTGTCGCCAAACACGAGGTTCCATCTTCAAGTCTACAAGACTCCGACAAACAATATCAATGGAAGTATGAGATCGTAAACTCTCCATCAATTCATCTTTATCACATCATAGTTCACAAGTCACACTGTCACAACAATGGCGGCTGCAAAGAAATCCATTTTAATCTTCTTCATTCTCTTCTTTTTCTTTCTCTATAATTCCCCATCAATTTTTCTAAAACACCCATTTCATCCCAGAGACATTCTTCCTCTTCTTCCTAAAGAAATTTCATGGCCGATCTTAAAAAGTTTGAACCAGGCTGTTGATCTTCTTCCTTCTTTTGTTGGGTCTGCATCTTCTTCTCTTAATAATAGCTTACAATGGAAAGGTGCTTGCTTTTATGAGAATTCTGCTTGGCTTGAGTTTAATAATGAAAGTGGTACTGAATTTGGCGGCGGTACCCTCCATATTAAGGTTTTTAATTTTCAATTCATTCTCAACTTTTATTGAATTTGTTCGTTAATTTTAGTTTTTTTGTGGGTTTGATATAAAGGGTTTTTTTGCGTACTTCAATTTGATTGCATTTCTCTTGTAGTTGATCCCCTTGTTATTTTTTATTGGGTTTGGACGTTTGGCTATGTAGGTTTCTTTCTTTTATTTGCTTGAATTCATCATCATCATCATCACCATCATCATCATCATCATCATCATCATCATAATCATCATCATATCTTGCCCATAGACCCTATGATTTGGGTGTGTGTTAGGTTGGATGACATCAAATCATTCCTTAGGTTGCAGCCAGTGAGGCCCTAGGCCCCGACAATGACATGAAAAGCCTGAAATTCTTTATGTTTATTTTCGGAATGTTTGTTTGATGTAGTATCATGTTTGAAATTGAGTTTTATTTTGTTGGATTAGCTTTGAAAGATTTAAAGTTATTTGATTTTGAATTGATTCATAACAAAAATAACTTTGCATAAATTTGATCTCAAAATCCCGGTCAGGTGAGAGCCATTTAGTGACTTTATTATTATGTAGAAGAGAAAGGAGGGGAAATAGAGATGGTTACTGGCTGTTTATTTTGCAGAGGAATTTGAAATAAGAAAAAGGGAAAGAATATAGATTTGTATATGCAAAAAGACAAGATACACATAATAGAGTGTGACTATTTTGTCTACATTTCATTTGCTTCATCTAAAGCCTTTTTAAAGAGTGATAGATCTAAAAAGTACTATTTGATGTTGTAGATTGTTGCAAACATTTATTGATGACTTTGACTTTGATTTACTAATGGTTGTAAAACTTTGTTTTTATACAAGATATTGTGTTATGCATAGGATTAGGCTTTACTTGGAGATCACACAAATAGGATTATTAATAAGTTTTTACGAACAATCTTAGAGTTTGTAGGATCTTAGGAGTTTGTTGGAATAGTGGAGAGTAGTATATAAATAAAGGAGAAAATGGAACAAAGGATATCGGAGAATGGTCGCGTTCGAGTTTAGACTCTTAAGAGAGTACAAGCCTTTCGAAAAGCTTCTAGTCACGCTTTTTCATATTACGCTTCCTCTTCTACTGTGTCATCCCTTTGCATTTTCTGGTTATGTCACTGCCATGGATATCCTAGGTAATAACATATTGTAAGAAATGTTGGGTATTTACCTAGAGAGATAGGGTCTAAAGTCTACTGAGAAACAAATATTGTATTAGGGATTACTGTATCATTTGAACAACTATTATGTTTTTGTTTACATTGTAGACGCAACAGAAGTAGTTCATTTGTTGGTGTGTTGCTATCTGTTGTGAATCTAATTTTGCATACGCCAGTAAATATGTTAAAAGAATATGCGAGCAATGTGGAGGCAAAGTTCTCACTAGTGGTTATGTATTACAACAGAACTTTTATGTTTTTGTAACTTTGATAGTTTAGAAAAATGTTGCATGGAAATGGAGTTGGTGTAAAGTTTCAAATTTGCGCGATAGTGTAGAGATGTTTGCTCCTTACATTATATTTGTGCGTAGTGATGCTTGCAATGATTTTGACCAAGGCCTTCACCTTCTTGTCATGCTCCGCATCTTTTTTTTCACTACTTGCTTATAGCAAGATGATGTCATCTGAATGGCATTATCATTTATAGAAACATGCCATTACGGCATTACCCCATTGCCAAGTGGCTCCTCCTACCTAGGCGGGTGTTAAGGGGTTGAACGTACTCAATCTTGCCCTTGTAATAATAAAGAGGTAATTTCTATTGACACTTAATTTCAAACATCATCTTCAATTTCTCATAAATAAGAAGTGCAAATGATTTAGTGACATGTTTAACTATAGTCCATTGTGATCCAAAACCGATCATGAACTTTATGGCTCCTTCAAGAATGGACATGATGTGATTTATCATCTATTTTATTTTATCACCAATATTTTGGATTCTGTGTTTGACGCTCTTTGGCTGTTCAAACCTAAATCTTTGGTTAACTATGATCTTTAATATTCTGGATCATGTGAGTATTTTTGTTCTTTCTTATTTACCAGGTTGATAAAGCCCATAGCTGGACTTGTATGGATATTTATGTCTTTGCAACTCCATATCGTGTGACATGGGACTATTATTTTTTATCTCGTGAACATACTCTGGAGTTCAAAGAGTGGGAAGGAAAAAAAGAATATGAATATGTAAGAATATTTTACTTTTAAGAATATCTTCCTCTTTGATGTCTAACTGTCTATTACTAATGTATTGACGCATTTTCTCTTTATTTCAGGTAAAAAGTCGTGGGGTTTCAATTTTCCTTATGCAAGCCGGAATGTTGGGGACATTGCAAGCATTATGGGAGGTCTTTCCTCTATTTACAAATACTGGTTGGGGTGAGAACTCTAATATTGCATTCCTTAAGAAGCATATGGGTGCTTCGTTTGAGGAACGTCCACGGCCTTGGGTTACCAACATTACGGCTGATGAGATACACTCTGGAGACTTCCTTGCTATATCAAAAATTCGTGGGCGTTGGGGTGGATTTGAAACCTTGGAGAAGTGGGTAACTGGATCCTATGCTGGGCACAGTGCTGTGTGCTTAAGAGATTCCGATGGAAAGCTTTGGGTTGCAGAATCTGGACATGAAAATGAGGAGGTAAGGCTGCATATTGCTTGTATTGTATTTTTTATGGAAATATTTGCTCAATAGCATTCAGTTATTGCATTATGGAATCTTATACATGGGTTTGTATGGCCTTTGATAACCAATCATTTTGAGGGGATGTGTGTAGTACAGATGCGTTTGTTCAAATAAAGGTTGAAACTTTTTAATGGTCAAAATTTGGAATATAGATTTTTAGTAAAGGATTGGAGGTTTAGATATCGAGCATAAGATCGAGAAGAGTCGGTTGCATTGGTTTAGTAATGTTTCATTGACCAAATAATGGTGAAAATAAAAAATGAGCCCGAGTCAATGAGCTAAGTAAATCGATCCATCATATGTTCAATTGTTCACACGGTCACACTCCATATGACAAGTTAGTCCATAGTGCGAAAATGTGGTAATAGTCACAATCATGATAACCTAAAGGCGATGGGGTAACGAGAGTGAACGATTATTGTAATGCCTAAGTATCAGTCGGAAACTTGAGATATCCTTCGATATGGCCCAAATTGTAGTTTTTAAACCTTGAAACAGCGATAAATATCGGTTTGTGTTTTTTATAAACCTTTACAATGCGGCCGATGATGCGGCTTTGTTTTTGTACTATGAATTTGTTGATGTTGATTCGGAGAGTGGTTATCTCTTGGCATGACTCATGTCAATAACATATTACATATGTTGTTTTGATGCTTTCGTGAGGGAATACCTCTTTCCGAGGTTTGTTTATTTGACTTGAATCCGTTGACATTTGAATCGTGTAATTCATATTACAGGGCGAGGATGTCGTAGTTGTGCTTCCATGGGAAGAATGGTGGGAATTTGAGCTGACTAAAGACAATTCAAATCCCCATATTGCACTGCTTCCTTTACATCCGGATTTGCGTGCCCATTTTAACGAGAGTGCTGCTTTGGAGTATGCAAGAAGTATGGATGGGCAGCCATATGGTTTCCACAACCTAATTTTCAGCTGGGTAGACACTGTTGATCGCAACTTTCCTCCTCCTTTGGATGCCCATCTCGTATGTCACATTTCTTTAAGAATTATCCCTATTATTATTTGCTTCTTTCCTAGAAAGTTTTGTTTTTCTTTGTTTTAAAGCTAGATTTTATGCATTTGTTTTATGCTAGATGCTTTCTTTGGTTTCATTCTCTTCAATTCCTTCTCAATCTATATTTTATGGATTGGCTCATTGTTTTTACAAAGGTATGGCTGTGTGTATCCGGCCCCCTCACCCCCTTCTAGCAGGAGCCATTAAAAACATTACCCAAATTATCCAACAGACTAATGCTATGGGGTAATCTTCGTATGTTTTTAGGGTTGGGATTGAAAAACTCTTGAGGAGTGTTGAACCTAAAGGTGTTCAAAACGGACCCGATGACCTGAAATTTACCGATCTTGTAATCGAACCTGATTTGATTCAACTTCAAAATCGATTTACAATTATGTAAAAAACAATTTTGACACAAAAACCCGATTTCAAACCTACCCGAAATCAAACCGATGACCCGAATGAACACCTTTAGTTGAACCCTAGCAAACTCACGCATCCATCAACCACTACTAAAGCTCACTTGGATCCTCTCATTGGCTGGAGTGGATTGATGGATCACTACATCTTTACATTTCACCTGTACATATGACCCTTGGAGCTCTTTCTAAAACTTGTTTAAGTATATAATGTGTAAATGTGTTGCTACTTGCTACACTAACAAGGGAGGCAAAATGCATCCTACGATATAAACTCGGACTTGTTGAGAAGTTATCTATTCCAAATTTTTTTTGACCAACGAGGTTTGGTTATATTTTGTTGATTATTAATTTGTGCATGTTTTCTTTTTTCAGGTTGCTTCAGTAATGACAATTTGGAATCAGATGCAGCCTGCATATGCAGCAAGCTTGTGGGAGGAAGCGTTGAATAAACGACTGGGAACTGAGGTAGGCAAAGATGTATTATGTATATGTTGGATGATTCTTGAGAAGTCTCGGAAATATTGACAACGTTAGAACGAAAGGTATCATGATAAAATTTGATTGGTCAAGATTATTGACTCGTTTGTTGCTTCCTGCTCTTCTTTCTCGATGCAGAATCTCAGTCTTCCTGAAATTCTCGTTGAAGTTGAAAAACGTGGTTCGTCCTTTGATAAGCTGCTTACAATTCCCGAGCAAGATGATTGGATCTACGAGGATGGAATATCGGTTTCATGTGTTGCTTATGCTCTTGAAATATACAAGGCTGCTGGACTTTTCGGTTCACTATCTAATTCCGTTCAAGCAACCGAGTTTACTGTGAGTTTTTCAACTGCTTCCGTATTGCTTTTATCGACCTTGTTTTACATGGGTTATGTGGCAGTTGTTCATAGTGGTTGTCGAAATCTTCACCTTTTTCTCTTCAACTAAAAGTATGACGACTACAAATTGAGGAAGACTCGTGTTTAAGGTCATCGAGTCTCGCTTAGCTAAACAATGCGTTAACTTTATTTCCGTGATTGCAGATAAAGGATGCCTATTCCCTTAAGTTTTTTGAAGACGATCCAAGTCGCTTGCCAAGTTGGTGCGATGATAACCACAATGAAAAGTTTCCGTTTTGTCAAATCCGAGGAAGATACAGGATGGAACTACCTGGTTACAATTCGATTGAGCCGTACCAGCATATGAACGAAAGATGCCCATCTCTTCCTCCAAAATACTACAGACCAAAGTACTGTTGACAATGCGATTTACACGGGTAGGTTTTTGTGGAATTTGTAACCTTACATACTATTCGGTACATAGAATAACAGCGGTGTGCTGGTTGATGAAACCTGTAAATATGATTCAGTTAGCCATATCATACAGTGTACTGCTTGTACTACAACACGATTGATCTGAAATGCAATGACACGAGCTTCATAATACACAAAATTTTTGAAAGTATCATTTTGTATATTGTACCTCACGATTGTTTCTTTAAGCAAATTTTTAGAGCCGAGGGACTCTTTTGGCTGCATCGGTATGAGTTGCCACTTTTCTTTCTTTTTCAGACCCTGATCATAGTTTTCTATGAGCAGGATACACTGAGTACGATGATGATGATGGCGATTGTTTCTTTAACGAAACTCTTGTTGCTCTTTGCGACGGAAGTTATGACTACAACAGGGGCAGATTGCCCGCTATTGAAGTCTCTAAGCGAAAGAATTGCGCATGTAGCAAACACGAAACAGTACACGGTACTCAGTAGGCAATCATCAAATACATTTCTATGGAGAATTAGTATCTCAGACACACACATTACAAGGTTTTACAAGAACTTTTACAAGGGAGAAAACAATCAAAAGTTAATTTCTCTTCTCTACACGAATCAATCTTCTAGAATATATAATATAAATCTTATGCAGCGGAAATGCATTGTAGGGTGTGGAACAGTAAACTGGCGGGTAAAATTGGCGACGAATCTCTATTTAGCCTTGGATGGAAAATGGTTGCCACCCGTTGCTACCTTGTATACATAGAAGGCGGTCATGAAAGCACTGCAAATAAGATGAACAAGAACGGGATCAGAAGCTATCGAAAAAGAAGACATTATTATTATGGTAAATGAAGAAAATTTTACGCTCGAGTAATTATATTCCACAAAATGAGACATCGATAATTGAGATGTAGGATATTATATGGGTGTTTGGCAAAATAGCTTCTTGTACAGTTTTAGCTTATTTAGGAACAAAATCAACTGGAGAAATCAGTCACTCTCAGCAGTTTGTCGGTTTATAGCCGTTTGTTGTGTTTATTTGCGGAACCCTGGATTTTCTTAAGCATAATTTTTTGCAGAGAATACCATTGGTGATTCATCAATTGAGGTTGCTCAAAATTTTGAAGAGAACCCTTTCAAATTTTTAAGGAAAGCCTGTGACTTATGAAAAGATCAAAGCAATGTAATGTGCATACAGTCACAAACCTGATCCCAGCAATAACCCCGGCAGGCATTATCTTTGAGGTTTCCATATAGCGTTGTCCCATGACATATGTGAGTCCAGTTGCGGTAACTGTTGAGGCTGATCGATTAGTTATAATTTCACTAGTATAATCAAGCGAACAAACAAAATCCATCCTTCTACCATCTCATGAAAATATATGTGATGCAAGATAGAATGTGACAATTTAGGTGTATTCAAATTTTAAGGTTTGAAACCAAGAAGTGTCGCATGATTCGTTAATCTCCTCGTGAATTGCAAATCGAAATGCGAATCATAGTCGATTTTGGGCTAATTCTTGGGCAAATTTGAGTGAATCGCGAATTCAAAAAGCGAATTAGCTAGCAAATCACGTTACACTGAAACCAAGTACCAGAAAATGCTGGATTTCACACATAGCTATGTACGAGAGTGCAGATGTTCACACCTCAAACCCAAATCATATACTATCAGCAAACCACTTTCTTCTATACATTGTCTAACCTCAAGCCGAACGTCAATTAAGCACAAGTACTTCGATCCTTAGAAATGCATCAATCGATAAGTATACCAATCAATAGGTAAGCTTACACGGTGAGTTGGGAAAATGCGTCAATACGTAGCTTTAAACAATGTAGGATTTGCAAGTCTCAAAACTCCTAAAATCTTGTACTTTACGATACACACACACACACACACACACACACACACACACACATATATATATATATATATATATATATATATAATATATATATATATATAATATATATATATATATATATATATATATATATATATATATATATATACATATATATCGGTATGAGGTTTACATGTTTTGTTTGAACTGTTCAATGTCTTCAAAAGTGCCAACTTCATCGGTAGCATGCTATATTCCTCATCAGTACTTACTATCTAGTCTTAAATCAGACAAGTAATTCCTTTCACTAAAATAAAAAGAGCTTGTTTCCATTGCCACCATGAAAACGAAAATAAATCACAGAAGGTTATCGTCTAGCAACACGACAACAACCTAGAATAAGTGGATATACTCAAAAGGTAAGAAGTGTCTAACTATCCTTCGGAAATATTTACCATGTGAAGCCAATCTTCCACAATAGGATCAATTAACCTTAAACAATTCAGTCATTCAAGATGAGTTTGATGTTTAAAATCTCAAAGTGATGCTAAAATTGGAAATACAAAAGGCTATTTCCTTTTCCTATGCAAAGCCACAAGACAATGCTATACAGCCTTCAGATCTTCGACTCAGCAACGAAAGAAATACAACTCTCAACTAGTAACCTTTGGAAAGACAGCCCAAAAACCGATCTGCCATGCAAATCCGAAAGAATAGAGTATCTCGGTCGATCTTTCCTAAACAAGATAGCACTAAATCTAAAACGAGTCTAAGTTGGATCCACTTAATGACACTGAAGCAGTGGAATGTTACTTTTATGGACGGGATATGGGTACAATGATGATGATGATGATGATGGATTAATGGAATGTTGTTTAATAGTATCACATAGGTCATTTAATTTGTCCTGCTTCCATGAATGCAGTGAGCATTCAACTTTAAAGGCTGCCAAATTTCAAGTTCATCACCCATAGCTGCTCCTCAGCATACAGATCATGATGTAAAATACCTCATGATTCCCATGATAATGGACAAGATCAACCTTAATGCAAGAAATAAGGCTAAATTGCTTTTTTTTTTCTTCCCATCAAGGCTTGAAGAAAACTCAGGTGGTTCAAGCACCAAGAACAAGCTTTGAATTTCATCACCCCAAACCTTCTTTAGCTTGAAGGGGTGGAAAGAGCTAATTAATTCAACTCATCAATACATTGAACCAAAAGATTATTGAAACTGTTCTTCCTACAGCTGTTAAGAAGCGTTCAAAACAGACCCGATAACCCGAAATTTATCCGACTTACAAACGAATCTAATCTGACCCGGCTTCAAAAATAATTTATAATTATGTATAAAACAATATGGACACACAATCCAATTTCAAACCGACCCAAAACACCTAACCCCAAATCAACCTGATGAGTTGAATGAACAACTCGGCAAGGTAAGTGACCAAACAAGTAGCCAAGTACCAAGAAGAAATTATAGAAACTCCAGAGCAAGCATCACATTAAATCATAACATAAACACCCAGAATAGACATATACAATTATACATTGACAAACCATATAATACTCATTTAAACATCTCATAATATCAAGTAGTTGCACAAATTGATAATACAAATTTTGGGGAATCATGTCTAGCTCGTGATCCGGGTCATTTGATTAGAAACCACAATAACAAAATACCATGAAATATCAAACAAACAAAGAAAATATTGCAGAAAAGAAAGGGGAAGAAAAAGAGTGAAAATCCAACATACCCGTCTCAAGAATAAGAGCAAAGTATGAATTTTTGTTCTTCTTAAAAGCATTAAGGCTCAAATAACCAGCTAAAATGAGCAATAAACCAGCTCCAGCACCACCACCAAGCGAAGCTAAACTACCCTTTTTGGCAAAACCGATTAAACCACCCACTACAAGAAGCAACCCATATGGGATTGTGAAGCAAAAATCATGCATTTTCGACAAATTATTTGTGGGTTTATTCAATAATGAAAAAGTGATCCGATCCAAATGTGGGTTTTTAGATCAATGGAAATGGAAATTTGAGATTTTATAGAGCAATGGTTTTGGTTCTTTGATGAAGAGAAAGAGAAAGAGTCAAAGGGCAAAGTGGGTAACGACGTGTGGATGCCTTATGCAATTTTTAACTTTGTTAGTTAATGTCAACGACTTTCTAGATCTAAAATTTTTATTATTTGTTAATTACTCCATTAGGTTTAGGAAGTGGGTTTTTTATTTGATTGATTAACTTTTGTGAAAATGTAAAGAACGAATATGTTAGTTATTCTCTTTTCAATTGAAGATAATTGATTAAACCATTATTTTTAGTGGACAAACACAACACGACATGACACTGTTCACGATACAATTTGACACGATCATGAGGCACAACAAATACGACATATAGACGGTCCAACATGACATAATTTCAATGTTCCACCTAATCAATAGTTCTTTAACCTGTCTAAGTACATTGGAGCTAACAAATTTATTTTTGTAAGTCGTAAATCTTCATTTCTCAAGTGTAGCCAATCACCGGGTTTGAATAAGAGAAACTAATTTTCATTTCACTTATAAACTATGTGCTTGGGTCTTAGTGCTTGTCAATAACGTTGTTCTATAAATATAAACGGTTTAATTAACGCAAATATGAACAAACACTTAAAATGATTGTTTTCATTAATAGTTAGTCCATAGGAAATATACCTATCCCACAATAGAAACTTGCTATGTCCATCTAATGGAAGAATGGAACCATGTTACAATTTAGGACCAATATCCAATGCACCACCAACAAACTCTCAACCATTTTTACCAACCAAATTTACTTTACCTCCAAAACTATAACCTTAAAGATGGAACCCCAACAACATTCCAAGAGACCCATTTGCCCAACTTGTACAAAACCTCTTGGTCTTTGTCTTTGCACTAGAATTAAGACCCCAAATCTTAACAATAAAGTGCATGTCACCATTCTCCAACATAGTTTAGAGAAGAATCACCCCCTTAATTCTGCTAGAATTGCTAAACTCGGCCTGAGAAATGTTGATGTTTATACTGTCACTGATGTTATGTTTGAAGCTCAGTTTAATGTTGTACCATTGATGGAAAGGAATGTGGAAACTTTGGTAGAAGGAGAATGCACACCAAGTGTTTGTGAAAATGCCCATGAGAGTGTGGAATTTGACAGAAGTTTAGGAGTTAGAAGATATGGAAAAAGAGACTTTGATCAGTTTTCTGATCTTGATTCAGGAAATGGGTCTGTTGATATTTCCGATTTTGAGCATTTTTCGAATTCCTTGCTAGGAAACATCGACGAAAGTCGCAACTTTGATGGATCTTTGATCAAGAAAGATGATCATTTACTTGAGCAATGTGAGGATCATAAAGCTTTATTGAGTATGAAAATTGGTAAATATGGTGAAATTAGCAGTATTTCACATCATTGGAATCGTGAAAATGAAGAAAAAACGACTAAAATCGAGCATTTGCTCACCGTTCCAGAGATTATTGAATCTCTAGCAGGAGGGTTTGCGGTGAAGAAGCTGCAAAAGAAGCAGAAAATTGGTAGTCTTGAACTAGAACAATTTGTAGAGTTTGAAATAACAGTTCCTCCTGGATCAGTACTCCTATTTCCGACCCAAAAAGCAGTGCCAGCCGAAGCTATTGACTTCGATGTGAAGAACTTGATTGTATTGGACGGAACATGGCCGAAAGCAAATAGAATGTATAATGAGAATCCATGGCTGAGAATTCTACCATCTGTGAGGTTAGATGTGCAGAAAATGAGCTTGTTTAAAGAAGTCAGGCATCAGCCTAAACCCGGATATCTGTCCACCATTGAGAGCGTTGTGTATGCACTCAAGGAACTGGAAGGAAGTCAGAAATTGGTGGGTTTGGGCAACTTACTGGATTGTTTTGCGTCCATGGTTGAAGATCAGAGACGATGCAAGGATGATCGACTAAAGAAGCTTTCTATATGATGTTACTTGTGATGTCTATGTCATATACTACTGTTTTTGAGTACTTCAGAACCATGATCCATCTTTGTAGCTGGAACTAGTCATGAATGTTGATTGTTAATTCATATTATCGACTTGTTGGACTAACTAGTAAAAGGAGGTTAGAGGGACCCAAGTGTCATCGATTGTACTACTCGAATAGCTACTTTACGCAAGACCAACCGAGTGTTGGTCTAGGGATGATGGCTCGTTTCGAAGACTTCGATTTCTTTGCTCCTTACATCGACTCAAAATAAAAAAAATAAAAAAAATAGTGGATTCCGACAAAAAATAATGACGTGAAAATAAAAAGGTATGATAAAATCAAAAAAAGCATTAAAACAGTTATTTTTTAGTTGAATCTTTTTCGAATCACGGTTTCAAATTTCTATTTTATGACCCACTAATATATGGTTGGGTTTCAAGTCAGGTCATAAATTGACAGTTGTATGTCTAAACCATCATTTTAATTTTACTTCCATTTTGAGCTCATAGTTTAGATCTTACTAGTATGTGGCATGTATAGTGTTCACTGGAGTCATCGAATCGATTCCGAATCAGATGTTTCGGGTCGATTCTTGTTTCTATATTGTTTTATACATGATTACAAATTCATTTGAAGTCGGATTTAGTTACATAGTCGGTGAATGCCAGGTGGTTAATCTGTTTTTAACACCTCTAATGACGACTGAAATAGATCCTTAAAAGCTTTCATCTTCAACCTTGAGCTCATCGTAAGATCGACTAATCCTTTGTTCCATTTAGCCAATGCTAATTCATCTTATACGACGTCGTTCTAATTACCCATCCCAATTCTCCAATTGTTCGTATTCAATTCTCTCTCCTCTCTCCTCCTTCGCCGCCTCCGACACCGACACCGAAGCCGACGCCGCCGACGACCCATCTTTCTCTCTCATCCCGAAACCCCAAAACAAGAAAAAATCTAAACAACTAAAAAAACCCAACAAAACCCCTAATTTTCCTATAAAGTCCGACTTACCTTTCGATTTCCGGTACTCCTATTCCGAATCCGACCCGTCAATTAACCCCATTGGTTTTCGTGAACCACCCCGATTCTCTCCGTTTGGGCCGGGTCGACTAGAACGGAAATGGACTGGGACTTGTGCTCCGGTACCGAGGGATGTGGAGGAGAAAGAAAAATGGGACAAGGAAAAAGAACAAGTATTGGGTGAACCATTATCAGAGGAAGAAATAGCTGAGCTAGTTGAGAAGTATCGTCACAATGACTGTAATCGCCAGATTAATATCGGTAATTGATCCCTCAATTTCCTTAATTTTTGTTGATTCAAGTGGTGACCTTTTAATTCTAATTAGGGTTTGAATCTTAGGGATTTAATTAGGGTTTGAATTCTGCTAATTTCAGCATTTTCTACAAACATACACCTGAAATCTTGAACAGTACTGTATTCATAATGTATAATATTCGATTTGTATATTATTAACAATACCAAAACCTAATTCCAAAATATTGGGGTGGGGTCGACTACATTAACCAATGATACATTAGTTCCACAGGTCACCCACGTGAATTCTCCGTCTCATATCCGATATGTATACATGATTGATTTTCTACACATATATAAAGTTGTCATAACATAATTGGAGGAACGAAAATTATGTGTATAGAACTAGGATGAAGCTAGAATTTTGCTGTTTGAAGACTTTAGATTAGCGTCACATGATTCGTTAATTTCCTCATGAATTAAAAAACCGAATTATGGTGTTTTGAGCTATTTTTTGGGCAAACTTGAGAAAATCACAAATTCAAAAAACGAATTATGTTATTGGGATCAGTATCAATAGAAGTTATAATAACCCTAATCGAAAAATGTAGAGTAAGGTTGTTAGTGAGGTTATGCATATTCCATTTTCTCGTTTTTAGCTTTGATAATTTGCCATCTAACCGCACAAAAGATTGCCATAAGCAGGTTTTAATGGAAAATAGGTTTCAAGAAAAACGTTTTCCACAAAAAAAGTTTTCTATCAAACCTAAAAGCCATTGTCGTTGGCTTGATCTTTTTGTTTACTCTTTTAGCCATTGTGTCTTTGGTATTAGGAAAGGACGGAGTTACACATAATATGCTGGATGACATCCACAACCATTGGCGAAGAGCTGAAGCCGTGAGAATTAAATGCTTGGGATTACCAACTCTTGATATGGATAATGTTTGCTTCCATCTTGAGGTGTTGATCTATTAGCTTTTATCTTATCAAACCCTTTGTTCTGTTAGAATTACGGTCGTTTGTACTTATTAATTTCCGTTCTCGGACTTGCTGCAGGACAAATCTGGTGGAAAGGTAATCTATCGCCATCTTAATGTTCTACTTCTGTATCGAGGTAGGAATTACGATCCTAAAAATAGACCTGTGATTCCTTTGATGCTTTGGAAGCCTCGTGCACCAATATATCCCAAGCTTGTTAAGAATGTTGCTGATGGCTTGACGTTTGAAGAAACCAAAGAATTGAGGAACAAGGGGCTTAAGTCTTCTGCGCTCATGAAACTTAGTAAGATATCTTTGGCTCTTTCAAATTCCAATAATCATGTTAGATGTAGTGCCATTCCTGACAATTTTGGGGCCTAGGCAAAAGATAAAAATGGGCCTTTATATAAGAGAAGTGTTGGTTATTTTTTTCTCCAACTATGTAGTTCAAATATCATGCGCTTAACCGAGAAACCTAATATTACAAGTTCGATCTATGCTACAAGCTACTTATGCAAATACTAACTTTTAATTGTAAGATCTAACTCAATTTGAGCCCCTTTATGAGTTGGGCTCTAGGTGATTACACTTCAGAACTACTCTCAGGAACGGCTCTGGTTAGATGGTATAATAAGTAAAACAACTTTTATAAAGTGTTTTTTATAATCTTTCTTTAGCTAGGAACGGTGTGTATGTCAACGTCGTGCAAAGAGTGCGGGATGCCTTCATGACTGAAGATGTGGTGAGACTAGATTGTACTTATGTGGGAACAAGTGATTGCAAGAGGATTGGTGTGAAGTTAAGGGTAGATTTCTTCTCCTTAATTTTGACTTCTTTTTTTCAAAATAAGTTAAGTTTTATAGCAATTCTTCTAAGTATATTTATAAATTTAGTATATATATGCAGGATTTGGTACCTTGTGTCCCAATCTTATTTAAGGATGAGCAAATCGTACTTTGGAGGGGAAAGACAGATCGAGCTAGCTGCTGAACTGAACTGCTAAGCAAAGTCATGTGAGAGCTTTTGACTCTGTTTTTACACTTCATTTTGTGGACATCTTAGCACCGTGAACCATGATTTCTAGTTAAATGACTCAACGTTGTTTCCGGTGTGGAGCGCGTTAATCTGCACTCATTGTCTGAGAGACTGAACCTCATATTAGACGTTTTAGAGCTAGATGAGAGTCATATTAGCTGACAAAAAACATTAGCGAGTTTATAAGCTTATGTAAGGAGTGTCTGTATTGCTAAATTCGTTGTTAATAAAATCCGTTTACTGTTGCGGATGGTTGCAACTTGCAAGTTACCTATTACAAGTGTATGTGTGCTTTGCTATTGCTCTCGTTGGTACGCTCCCTAATCTCAACAATTCTTATCATAAAGATAAAAAAAAATAAAAAATAAAAAAACTTTGATGAACATTTTTTCGGAAATGGGGCAAAGAGAAATCCCCTTAAAGCTACAGGCAAGAATGGTAATAAATTTTTCCGAACGCCGGTTAAATAATGAAACGCTGGATGCGAGTCTTAAATTATAGTTATGAAGTTTTAGGTATATAACTATGTACTTACAAACACATTACGAGTAACTTGAAGTGCTTTTGAAACAGAAAGAAAGATACAAAATCCATAACCAGCACGAATCGCTGTAATGACAGAGAACCTGTAAAACACGCTCTAGAACAATTCAAATACCAAGGCACCCTACGGTTGATGAAATTCTTCGACAGTCCTACGGTTGCACTAGAAGATTTCTGAATTCATGCGCCTTGTCGGCAAGGCATCCTGAACTAGCTAAAGAGGTTATCCAGACCTCATCGCTTTTAATTGGCTCATCATCATCATTCCTATGCCAGCTCCAGTAGGCATGAGATGAGTTCACTATCTGGAGTTCCCCATGGCCGAAACTCGCTTCACGGAACACTGACCACTCTGGCGCCGGATTTTTATACCTAAACGCCAATAACAATTTTTATTTAGATGTCAATGTAAATTACAAAATTGCAAAATTCAGCTTAAAAGTCGGTATTTTTTTTAAAATAAAATTTGGGAAAAGAATCAGTGGTACACACCTTTGAGCTAAACCCTCAGAGTTCCCTCCGTCACCGATTGTTATATGTACAGTACCGCAAGGATCAGATTTACCTCTAAAAACTCGTTTCTGTTCAATAAAAAAAGAAGAGTCAAGTCTAGAAATTAGTCCATAAAAAGCAGAACAAAAGCATGTAGAAAATATTCGTAGTTTCACACCGAGCGTTCATAGGCATGCACATGCCCAGCAAGCACTACGTCCACACCAGCAGCGTAGAGCAATGGTTCCAAAGCCAACATCATCCCATCCCCTTCGCCTTGATGAGCCGTGTTGCTGTTGTACCAAGGAACATGAAACAAAGCTAGCAACCAAGGTGTTCTCTTCCTGTCTACCTTACCAAGATCAGCCTATGACAAAGCATGGGAAGCCATTTCATAAGTATCAATTATCAAATCTAGAATATCATCATCAATCATCATCATCATCATCACACCCAGTGTATCTCGCCCATAGAAAATCTATGATCAGGGCCTGGGGAGGAAAGAAAGGCGGCAACTCATACCCATAAAGGAGAGCGCAGCCAAAGAGTCCTTCAACTTGAGAAAGATTTAGAGAAGTTCCTACAACGAATAAGACTGAAAATACTCAATCCACAGATTTGAACCAAGTAAAAGAGAGAATGATGGCTAACCTTTAGCCATTGGTACTGGTCAGAGTATACATCATGGTCTGTATACGAACCAAGCATGACAACATGCACCCCCGCAACATCGAAAGAATAATAAAGATTTGAACTTGAACCGCTCTCCTCAAAAGGCATTTTCCATCGTGCATTATATGACAGAAATCCACCTTTCAGCAAGAATTCTTTTTCATGGTTTCCTTCTGTAACCATCCAAGGCCTAGAACTAGCGAGTGGTTGCACTAGTTCACCAAATGTATCCCACTTACTTTGCCAATAATTTGCATAGGAAAGATCTCCCGGAAGCAAATGCATATCATACTTGCATTGATCTATATGGGCCAGAGTTGACTGTGTCCAACCTGTTTGACCTAAATCACCAGCTACAGAAAAGGTAATGGGTAGTTCAGCTGGAGGAGTTCTAAGCTTAAACTCTGGACCTTCCCCTCCGCACCGATAAAAGTACTCGGTGCCAGGGTTAAGTGGCCCAATAACAGTGTGATGTATCCCTCCTGAGCGATATAAGATAAAACATGAGTAGGAGATGCTGTCTCCATGAGCCATTGCAGTGTATTGGCCCGATGATGTTCCATATTCAACTATAGATGGAGCAGATAAATCATCCGTTACCCATGAGATACGCATGTGATTCTCTTTTGCCAGTGAGATATGCACCTGAAAGCAATAATAAAGTGTTTTCTCAAGGACAGTCAAATACTTGATTCACTTGAAAAATTAAGCATATTCAACAATACATAAAAGATAATCTTTCTTTGGTGCTACATTACCACCATGCCTCTAGAACTGTTAATTAGTAGTTCCTTCCATTACCGAGGATATTTTTTAATAATGATTAAATTAACGTCACCCTATTTGAACCCGCCAAACATACATCAATACATTCTTTTGATCTCTTGTGTGGTCCAAATAAATTGATTTCTGACTTGCACATATATCTATTGGTTCATGCTAAAACTAATTGATAGTAAATAGAATACCCTACTCGATTATATGTTGGTTATGCAGTCTCTCCAATCATATCATAACATATATTAAAAAGAATGTAAAATGACACATGTCTCTATTCTAAGACCCATACCACGTGAAATTATTTGATCGGATATTAGGAACTTTTTGATTGGACATCAATGTTTGAACGTGCGATGTCAATGTTCGAAAATGCCACCTGTCTATTACATAAAACATTTACCACTTATTTTTGAAATTTTTTGAATATGAAAATTATTCAAATAAGATAAATATATGTGGAAACTTAAAAATAATTATTTTGGTAATAACTATGTTTGAATGTACATATTTGAATATGAGATAATGTGTATTTGATCATTAATTAGAACTGATATTTTTTATATTAATTTATATTTAAAAAATTAGGAATTGCACGAATTTCTATACTAATACTATCTATTTTGGATGTAATGGATAGTTCTCTAACACCAACTAGTCCTAAACTCACCCCTTAGAGAGAAGTCAGAGATAATGAGTAACCACTGATGAATAATAGAGCCCTTAAAATAAAATTGAAAATAAATAATTGAAAGGATGGCAAACAATCAGTTCATCGGCAAATGAAGAAGTTTAAAAGCAAACTGAAAACAGATTTGACAACAAATAACTACAATCGCAAATTACAAATTTACAATGAAAAGATATAACCAATAAACTTCACTACCCGCCTTATAATCAAACAAGATCAAGTAATAACAGTAACAAAAAAGGCTAGTTTAATACTGGTAGATTAAAAAAAAAAGTCGATTAAACACACCCAAAAATGAAAAGAATGGAGAAAAAAGTAACCTGTTGGGGTTCAGAGGAACTGCGATGATGCCATGGAAATGAAAGAAGTTGACGAGGTTTAGGTCGAATATACTCATTTGCAGAAGAACAAGTACCAGTAACGATTACAAAGACAGTGAGTGTGAATAAATGAATCAGCCTTTGACAATCCATTTTAACTTAGAAAAAGTTTGATTTGATCAAGAAAACAATCCCCATGATCATCCACCAGGTGGTGTTATTTATTTTACTTAGATTTTTACTGAATTTGTGAATAAATTTGTCGATTATGGATATGAATATACTGTGGCCTGTCGATTTCGAGTAATTTGGGTATATTTGGGGGAGTTGAAATGGGAAAGATTTGATGAATACCAAAAGTTGAATTGGTTTGGGGACCTAATAATATAATCATTCTCACGCAATCTAAGCTCCGGATGTCGGCTCTTATTATTATTGCGGATTTTGTGGTTGTGGGCTTGTGTTGTGGAGAAGCAAGTAAAAAAGTAGAGAATAGAGCTCGCAAAGTAAAATATTATTTATTTTCATTTTTTTTGTTTTCTAATACTTGCTATATTATTGTGTATAGAGGGTAAGATTAAGTGAAAACGACTTAAGTGGTGAAAACTGAAAACCAGATTGACATATACATATTATGGTAACATACAATTTTATCGGATGTACATATTTTTGTAAACAAAAAAGTTCGTATTATTTAGAAAAATGATATCCGAATATGTACACTTTTTAAGCATCTATATACACCTTTTAGAAAATATCCAATTATTTATAGAATTGCCATCGAAATACGTACACCATTTAAGCTTTATGTATATCTGTTTTCAGTTTTCACTACTTTAATTGGTTTTCACGTGATCCAAAACCTACTATATAGTACTTTATATGTCATAAAATAACTTATGAATTATCATATTTACAATTACCTTATACCTATTCTATAAGTTATTTGCTTTTACACTTTTGTCATTATTTATGGACAATTAGGATTGTACTTGACCCTAGGAAAGATAGACATTTTCCTATGGTTCAGATTTAAAGTGGGTTTAATATCTCAATTCATCAATGTTGTCATGTAGCACGTAAATCAGTGTTTGTAAAATTGTAACTATGCTTTTGCCAAACACCATTAAAAATCAAAATCGACCCTATAAAAAGTCAATTTCTTATATTTTGATTAAGACCTAAATTTGTCGGGAACGACATTGGGGATAATAATGGTATTTTTCTATTAAACAATTATTTTCTTAATACTTGTGTCAAGTTAAAATAGTGCTAATATTGTGAAACGGAGGTATGTACGGATAAACTTAAAATTTTAAAAATACGAGTTGGAGAGTGTAATTTAGTGTGGTGGAGAATAAGAAATGTGGACTTGCAAGTTGTAAATGAAAGATTGCACATTATAGACTAATACACTAATAAGTCTATAAACTTACACATTCCTCAATTCTCTACATTTTGTAAATGTAAACACTTTCCTTTTATAGTATTGTTCACACTTTACTATTGTAGTATGGTTCACACTTTACTACCACTCCATAATATGTGGCACTTTACATATATGACATACAGGTAGATACTGAGTAATCCTTTTTATTTGATTTATCTATTTTACTTTATATTATTTATATTTTGGATATTTTGACTTTTATCAATATATTTTTTTTCTCACTTATAATTATATTCATACAACTTTATTGTCTTTAATATTTTTTAATTTTTGTGTGTGATTCTATGTTACTAATTCATTGGGACTGAGAGAGTATGAAAAAAAATGCTATTATGAGCAACAGATTAGTCCAAAATTTTTAAAGACAACTCAACATGGAGTAAGATATTGTATATGTAGTAGCTTTACGGCAAGCTATTAAGTCAATTGTATAAGGCTGAGTCAAATGAGGTGGGCAAAATTGTGCAAAGTTAAATGTAAATCTAGGTATTTTAAAAATATAAATTATTGGGTAGAATCTAGCTGAGTTAAATGAGTTATGGATCCACACCAACTTGAAAAGTGTGAAAAAGTAAATAGTGCAAGTAAAAAAGAATGGAAAATTATATATTTAATGTTTATACAAGGACCTACATAACCCATAAGTAGACGTAAAGGTTGGTTAAGATTAAGCCGTAATGGGTTGGGTTATGAGCTGGCCAAGTCCGTGTCGCCTGTACAACGGCCTACTTGCCCCATGTCTACCCATAAACTATTTCTCTATACAATAAATGCCCCCCTCGTAACATTTGTTGTCTCTTATCATGGCTTTTCAGTATTAAACACATAAATAATTGTGTTTTATGTTTCCTAGAAGCTTCCTCATTGAACTATCTTGGTGGATTTCTGAAGAATCTTCAATGTCTGTGTGAAAATGTCTGTGTGAAACTTGTTGGGATCTACACATGTAGGCTACAATATTGTCTTGTTCTAAAAAAAAGATACAAAACTAATGAGCAATACAAAATCTAAAAGAAAATAAAGACACCAAACAAGATCGCGTTATAAAGATTTTTAAATCTATTAAACTGATGTAATATTTTCTGCATCGTATATATGTTAAAAAAATGTATTTTAAATCGAAGGGACATTTTATAGTTCGGCCAATTCCCTTCAGCCGATATTTGGCAGTATGACAATCATAGCAAGAGGTGTTTAACGGGGCGGGTCAACTCAACGGGTCACGTTTTAACGGGTTAATAGCAGGTCGGGTCAATAACGGGCCTTAGTATGGTGGGCCAAACTGGGCCGGATAATTATGGAACTGAATTGAAAAAGAAATTTATCACCTTTTATATGATATTATTATATACGTAGTTGGGTCGATCCAACGAGCCATAAAATAGAATAAAAAAACTATTAAATGAACGTTTTAAAAACCGATCAAAGTAGGTCGTGTTTAAACGGGCTTTGACCCTCCTCAGCCCCTTTTAAATTTGGCATGACCCACCCCAACTTGGCCCATTTAAATTTTGTCCTGAACTGCCCATTAAACACCTCTAATCATAACATAGTAAAACTATCATTACCACATCACTGTATTCGTTACTGCAAATGGGATGATTAACGACACATTTTAAAAAATGAGCTAATTCTTTTATTTTACACCAAACACTTTCAAAGAATCAATACAAATTACAACCAAAAATCAGCTGACCATATCTTAATTTGTGACAAAACCAAAACATACTTTTCATTGTCCAAAAATGGAGGGATCATTCCTCTTGTCTCTTGATCCTCCAAGTGACAAATACAATTCACATATACACAAAATCATTCTTCATCTTCGTCATCATCGTCAGGAAATGCTAGCATCGGTTGGTTTGGTGCATACACAACCTCTAACTTGAACAACCGGCTTTGTACTTCAGTATACGAGCCTGCTAGCTCTTTACACCCGGATAAATCCAAGTGTCTTAGCTCAGATAACTCAGCTAATTCCATAGGCAACTCGAAAATAAGACTTCCCGAAAAACTAAGGATTTCTAGGCTCCTTAGACTCCCAATCATGGATATATCGCCTTTTAGTTTCCATCGTCTAAGCAGCAAAGTTCGGAGATTTTGAAGCGACTTCAATGACGACGGTAAAACCATCTCAAGACGATTCTTAGCTGCAGTCAAATCTAGAACTTGTAATGCTTTCAACCCATCAAAAAATATATCGTTTAATCGTAAGGGTGCACGTTGTGCAAGCAACAATAGTTTCAAACTAGGACATTGAAGTCGTGTAGGGAATCGATCGTTCATAGGGAATGCTAGCAAAGAAATAGCCATGGCTTCGCCAAGTTTATTGTTTCGTACCCAATTATTCTCCAATGGAGTCGGTACAATGAAGGGCTTCTCGCCTTCAGAATTCGTGATCCAAAGGGCAGCATCACGAACCATGTCGTGCATTTTCACATGGTTCGCCATGTTATCTGTTTTTAACAGCAACGATGATGCTTTCAGATCTTTGATCGTGTTCTGCACGTGTGATTTGACTGATCTGAACGAGTCGACATCTTGGAACAGACCAAATCCCATTGCATATTTAGTCAATTCTTCGATATCAATCTCGTGATCTTCAGGAAACAAAGAACACAATAAAAAACACTTCTTTGTAGCCTCTGCTTTTAGATAATCATAACTTAACCTGAAACATGCATACACGTTTCGATCAACTGTTTCGATGTCTGTAAGCTTCGACTTTTGAAGGTTTTCAGCAGCGGTTTTCCATTCGTCTAGCGATTTTCCGCTCAGAGCACTTGCCACTACAACTAAGGCTAATGGCAACCTTTGACATTCTCCAATAACTTGCTTAGCTATCTGTTTAAGCTCAACCGACGGTTCGTTCAGCACACCTCCTGCATTAATTTTAAAAAGTTCCCATGCTTCCGTTTCATCTAAGAGACTTAATGAGACGATTTCTTGGCAACGCATCGATGTGCAAACATGCTCACGACGAGTAGTTATGAGAACCTTGCACCCCTTGTGATCATTACCAATCGGAATCCCAATATCACCCAAATCGATTGTATTCCAAACATCGTCTAGGATAACCAAGACGGTATTCTCAAACTTAAGTCTATCCTTAAGTTGGCCCGCCCTTCCGATTTCAGTCTCTCTAGAGAAAGTTAATCCTAACATATCACCTAATTGACCTTGAATCTTTCGTATGTCGAGTGTCTGAGACACCACCGCAAACACCACCTGATCAAACATTTTGCGCGCTTTAGCCACTTTACCAACTTCCGTCACCAAAGTTGTCTTGCCGATACCTCCCATTCCAAACACGCCTATAGTTTTCGTGCTACTCTTTCCTAAGGCCGATAGGGTCTCATTAAAAGACATGGTAGTAGAATCAAACGCAGTGAATCCCTCGTGTGATACGAGTTCTATTCCTTTAGGGGAGCTTGGGTATGACACTTCTTGAATATTGTTTCCACGCTGAACAAGCGAAGTAACCTTTTTTTTCTCCCTTACGGCTTTCTTACTTCGCTTGTAAAGATCGTAGCATTTAGGAAAAGGTCCACATTTCGGTTTTAGGCCACCTACATCAGTAAGCCAAGAAGCTACATCATCATTAATGACTTGAGCCTCTTGAAACCATTTGTTCACATCGTCGATTATGCTTTCACCATTGTTTTTAGCTTGCTTGACTTTATTTTGGACTCTCGTGATCATACCCGATAATACCGTATGTTCATCCCTCAAATCGTCTACGAAAGTTTTGTGATCGGTTATGAGTTTTGCTCGATTCTTGACTGGTTCCACAAACCATCCCCCCACTTCCGTTATGATCGATACAAGAGAGTCCATACTATTGTTATCCTACATTGCATACAAAAGAGTTCATAGTTGAGATTTAGGAGTAACATGTTTAGTTTTGTTTCTATTCTAGCTCATATTAGCCCATATAACAATACATGAATGCATAATCACTGTAACACAAATTGTTATATGAGATGGTCTCACCGTGAAACATGTTTCGTACTTGAGTTAAATAGTCTAATAAAACATGCTTCGTACTTGAGTTAAATAGTCTAATAATAGAAACTTTTAGCTTATGAGCTTCTTGTTTTAAGGTCATCTTACTGTGAGACGGTTTCATACAAGACGGGCTGCCATTGTAATTGACTGTAATTGTGACTGAAATCGTATTTTTACACTAAGATGTTCTATGGTTATATACTAATACTAATTTTGAGTATGTCGAAGGTTATTTTTGTTAAGAGTTCATAATATGAAATTCATAGTTCTTATGGAGTCTTTCAGCATATAATTCCAATAGCTTGTTATCATCAACATGAGCTCAACATACTTGCAAGCACTCTTATTGGTCAAACACCAATTCTCAAAAACAGACGGTAAATGAGACTATATCTATTTTAATTACAATTTTAAAGTGATTATATTTTTATAATCACAAATTATTTATAGCTTTAAAATAATTATTTACAATTTTAGAGTCATCATTTAGAAAAATAGACTTCTTATATAGATCTATCTCACATGTAATCTATCTCACATGTAATGATCTCTTATTAAAGCATCTTATTAAAGTATATAAGATATCTTAGAAAAATGGCTCACCCGTAAAATATTTAGTACGGGCTTCTGTCTGCATCCGCACTTTTATAACATATATTAAAGCTCCATCATCGAGTTGATTTCTTTAAATAAGTCATGTAAATAATAGGAACAATTTGAGACTAACAATTCAAGTTAAAAATGGTTGACGCAGTTAACTTATCAAGAAAAGAAGAATTATGCAGAAAAAATTACACAAATTCCAGATCCAGTAAAGAATATCAATGAAAAATTAGCTGTAAATGCAAGAAAATCATTTGTACCTGTTACAATTACAACAACTTATTGTGTTGCTGCTTGCTGCTGGTGATTGGTGAACAGAAGAAGGAAAGAAAGACAGATTACTTCTGGAAGCTGTAGAAATGGTGGGGAATGTGCTCTGAGAAACTCTGGATTACAATTAATTTTTTTTATTTGAAAATATAAAAAGTAAGAAATGGGAATTTTGTGCCAAGTTACTAAAAAATAGAAGTACTCCATTAATCCAGGGGGCCGGCTCTATTGTATCGGACCCATAAATCAGTCCGTTTTTTCAGATTCGTCTAGCTCGTTAAAATTTAATTAAATTTACAAATGATAATGGGTCATTAAATTAGGGATAGTCTTTAAAAAATATCGCCTTTTAGAAAAATTTGTATTTATATTTACGGTTTGGTACTAAATGAAGGGAATAGTAATCGTTAGTGTAACTTTGGTAGATTATTTCATGAAAAATTATAAAGAAAAAACTTTTTTTTTTATCAAACTTTCATTACCAAACATAATACATATTATGAAATTTATATTACAAATTATTTTTATTCCTACTATTTAATATCAATTACAAAACGGATCGTTAGTAATTAATGGCTCATAATAATATATTTAGTAATTAAGGGTTCATAATTAATATTTTGTAGTGAACCCCTCAAATCTCATGGCCGGCTTGCATTGATCAATTGAAATTTGTCCTTTTTTAAGTCTCTTGTCAAGTATTTAACTTTCATTTTCATCTCATCTATATAATTTTCAACGTGAAGATTGTAGGATTTGGAAATCTTTTTGGCCATGTAAAAAGCTTATTATCTTTGTCTCATTCATTTAACATTGTTTTTATTATTAAATAGTAAGTAATACTTTTTAATCTTATTCTATTTTTTCTTTTATTACTAATTTAGAAAGACAAAGTAATAATCAATGAAGATCAAAAAGTGTTGATCTCTTTGATTTCAACAAAAAGATGTTGTACTTTTTATTTTTAAATCTTAAAAAAAAATAACTAACCCACTAGGCCACTAGTCTTACATAAAAAATTTAGCATAAAACTTCTAAAAACGTATTTAAATTTTAGAACCTTTTCTGTAAGTAATGGTACAAGATTAAAAAAATTATAATTATTATACCTAAAAAGAAATGATTTATGGGACATCGTTCACCTATGATAATACTTAAAATGTTCTAAAAACTTCTTTTTACTCTCCTAATTTTACTCTTATTACCTATATAATTAATATTTTCTCAGTTTTTTTATACTATTTATATTTATATTTTTAAAATGAAATTTTCAAATGTTTGAGAACCTTTTTTTACCTTATTATTATTACCTTTTATATATTTTTTTGAGTTGTTATTACCTTTTATATAAACTCACTTAACTTGAAAATTTTTTACTGCATTAACATTTGATTTTGAATTCATACAAATTCCTAAGCTCTATTTGAACTATAAATACTTTTAAATATATAAAATTTATGAAAATTTAATATTTTAAGATTATTTAGTAAGAAGAAATTGAGTCACTTCCATCCTTCCATTATTTCGATCGGGCTAAAGATTTATAGTTTTTTGGTTTCTGATTATAATGAAATATAATAAAATGACTCATTAAATTATGTGCACTAGTTATTTATATGAAGTTGCAAATGACGTTTGTTATCATAATCCGATCGGAAATAACCTCTTTATTAGTTTTATTATTAATATGAGTATGATTTCATACATTTAACACTCCTAAAACTCACCATTAATAAAACCCATTTAATGACATTGGGTAATTAAATGTTATATATAACCTAGTCACGTGATAAATAAAGAATGTGCCTTTATCAAATAAACAACTAAAGCATGCCCGTATCTCAAATTGTAATTAAAGAATGTGCATATGATGAATAAAGAATAAATAATGTACCTTTCTCATGAAACAATTTAAGAATATGTCACGTGACTCATTCACTCGCTCTTTTCGCATATTGTTTTAGTATCCGATTAAAGTAGGTTTTGACAATTTAAAATTTACTCAGATTTGTAATTAATTCAGATTTTGATTTGGTTTTAAAGTGAATTTATAATTATGTAGAAAATAATGTGAGTACATGATCTAATTATAAATCGATCTAACACCTAATTCGAAATCAACAGATGATCGAATAAACACCTAAGGTTGAGGGAAATGGAGGGTTAAGTGAATGGTGATGAGAATACAATATAGGGAAATGTTATACTTACTCAAATTGAGACAAAACCGATTTTCATCCAAACTCTAAAATTATAGTTTATGACTGAGTAAACTTTCAAATCTTTTGGTAACTTTTGAGAGTTGTCTTGCAACAGGGGTGTAATTTTCTTTTTTCTTTATCTAGTTGGGTAATAAATTGAATTTACACGTTTTTTACACTTTCTTTGAAGCAGTATGAATATGTCTGTTCGCTATCTATAATGTTACTGATTCTGTAATGTTCCAAACCCAGATAGCACTTGCATTGATCAGTTTTTTGCACCATTAGACCTCAAATTTGAAGGGCAATAAAATCATTAGCTCAACCAATACTTGGGTTCAGCCCCATTATTTGAAGGGCGGCACTTTTAACTTCTTCACCATTAGCTAATTGATTCAGCTCATAGACTATAGCATTTAACCACTACAAAAGTACTCTGAAACTCTTATGAGATTACCTATAATACTTTGTTAAGTTGGATTATAGTGCACGTATATAAATCTAGAGTCAGTTGAAAGCATGAGATATCCCTCAAAATGACCGAAAACACGATTATCGTAATGTCAAATAGGTGGCCTTTCGTATCTTTTAGGTTGATTTTGCATTGCCATAAATTGTTGAATAGGGCGGTATTATTGTGAGACGTGTTTTATATAATTAAATATCCTATCTAATTGAACTTATAAAATTATGTACTTTTTGCTTTGAGGACTTTTCTCACAAAATAATTATGCATTCATTGGGCCTTTATTCACTACTCTATTTGGGCCCTTCTATTTACTTCTCTGTTTGGGCCCATAATCATACCTCTACTTGGAAGCCCATCTCAAAAAGTGTGGTCTATTTTGATATTTTTAGTAAATATATATATTCAAACTCTCATAGTTGATATGGGTATGTGTTCAACTATAATAGCCCCTCATGTATAAAACTGTCTCATTGTGAGACAAATTCATATAAAAGGTTCATTATACTAAAAGTTTTTATTATTGGTCTATTTAACCCAAGTATGAGGCACGTCTTACGATGAGGCCGTCTCATACAAATATTTGAGCAAGTTTTATACTTAGTTTGTATTTGAGAATATTCATATGTCCAAAATAAAGTATCTGTAAGAATACGAATGTTCAATATCCAACATAAATACTTTACATAGAATAAAAAGTCTGAATTAGGGATGCAAACGGGGCGGGGCGGGGCGGGTATTGGCGTTACCATCCCCGTCCCCATCTGGTAAATCAATCCCCATCCCCGCGGCGGGTATAATTTTTTTTCCCGTCCCCGCCCCGATGGGTTTGTACCTAATACCATCCCCATCCCCATCCCCATCCCCATTTGGATATCCATCCCCGTCTAATACCCATTTTACCCGCCCCACCACCCGTCAAATCCCCACTTAATACCCATCTGTGTCACATATTTATTTTCAATTATCATCTTGTATCATCCTTAATCATTGACAAATAGAGAACAATAACAGTATCTCATTAAGTATCTAATAAACTCAACAACTAATATCACAATAACCACCAGGAACCAGCCACGCAGCAACATATACATCATCTAATAAAACTATATTCGATATGCAGATCAGGAAAAAACTAAAGTCAATCGAACTTGTGGTTGATTTCATAAAATAACAATGAAAAATGATCAGAAAGACGGGAGTGCTCTAGAGTTTAAACAAGAAAATCAAGAACTGGAGAAAAGACAGAGACGATGAGTCGATGACAATCAAAAACTGAAAGAAACTTACCCAATGACGGGAATGCTCTGGAGTTTTTCAAGATGACGGACTGACGGCAGCAAGATTGAAGAAGATGGGAGTGCAGCAGTGAAGTGACGGCAGCAGTGAAGCAAATGATGGGTTGAGTATTGACGGCCAACATTCAAGTATTCAACATTCCTATTGATGGTTTCAAAGGCCCAAAGTATTTAAGGTTTTGAAACTTTTTTTTTTAAAGAAATATAAACCGGGGTTTTTTAAGTTTTTTAAAAAATTTGAAAATAATTCAAGGTTTTCAGAAATTTGAAAAATAATTTAGGGTATTTCAATTCTCAAAATTTGTATATTTCGTGAGGCGGGGCGGGGATGGGGCGGATATCACCTAAAACCCATCCCCATCCCCATTCCCGCGGTGGGTATGAATTTTATATCCGTACCCGCCCTATGACCCATCAAACCGGGACCCATCCCCGCCCCGCCTGCATCCCTAGTCTGAATTACGTAGACTAGAAGTTTGTACCTTTTATCATAAAGTAACTATGTGGATTAGAAGGTAAAAAATAATTTTTATTACATCTTATTTGTGTTATTAAAATAAACCAACAAAGAAAATATAGAACTCTAAACAATTTTTATTTAGTTAACGATTTTTCCTTTCACCCTAGTAGTAAGAGTTTAATTCTCAATTCTCATAATCTATAAAAAAAAAATTAATTACATTTTCTTTTATCAACATCACACCTCACAATTTAATAAGTTTAATACAAATTTAAAGCACAATAATTTTCAATAAATTCTTCCATAACATACAATGACACGCTCTTCACTTTTCATTCTACTCATTCACTCTTACAAATTCACATTCTATAAACCTATAATTAATGCACATAATTTTAATGTATACTAAGTCTATACAAAATCAATTCGCATATTACTATGTTGATAGAACAATAAAAAGTATAAATACACCGCCCTACCGAAAAAAAAATCCCCTCACTAGTGTTTGGAGGATTAGGAAAAAGGAAAATCCTCTCATTCGTGTCCTCCACAACTATCCATTTCTCTCTCATCTAGGGTTTTCTTTTTCCTTCCCCTTTTTTCACAAATCTCCCCTTACTTCGTAAATCAATCCACAATGATGCAACCACCACCCGCCGGAGTTATCCCGCCGCCGATGCCACCACAAGCCGATCCTAACCAACAACCACCACCGGCTCAATATGGCCAGCCACCTCCACAACAGCCATGGATGATGGCTCCACCGCCTCAACAATATCCACCTCAGATGTGGCCCCCGCAACCCCAACAACAACCGGGTATTCCTCCTCAAGTTTCGCCTCAGCCGTATCCCATGGCGGTGGCTCCGACTTCGGTTCCTGTATCAAATCCTGATGAGATTAGATCGCTTTGGATCGGGGATTTGCAGTATTGGATGGATGAGAATTATATTATTAATTGTTTTGCTGCTTCTGGGGAGGTATATATATGTTTCTGTACAATTTTTTTTTTTTTTTTTTGTGGTATCCTGTTGTATGTTGGTTAGGGTTTTTTTTAGATTATAGTATTCGTTTAATTTCTGTAGAGGTATAAATATGTTTCTATAACATAAGAAATGAAATTTGCTTGAGTTTGTATGATTGAGTGAGATGGAGATTGTTTAGAGTTGTGCCTTTGGTACATGTTTGCAGGGCAGATGAATGCTTGTTAACTATCCTTAATTTTCATCCAGTTACCTTGGATATTGTTCTACCTATATAAAAATCATTTGTTATTAAATTTTTGTTATGCAGGTTTTAAGTGCCAAGGTTATCCGAAATAAGCAAACCAACCTTTCTGAAGGTTATGGGTTTATAGAATTTGCTAACCGAGCTGCAGCTGAAAGGACTCTTGCTACGTACAATGGTACTCTGATGCCACAAACTGAGCAGGCCTTCAGACTGAATTGGGCTACACTTGGTGCTGGTCAGAGACGACAAGATGACACCCCCGACTTCACAGTTTTTGTTGGAGATCTAGCAGCAGATGTTACTGATGTTATGCTTCAAGAAGCATTCCGTACTCACTATCCTTCTGTTAAGAGTGCAAAGGTTATCACTGATCATATTACAGGACGCTCCAAAGGGTATGGGTTTGTGAAGTTCGCGGATGAGAGTGAACAACAACGTGCAATGACAGAAATGAATGGAGCTGTCTTGTCAACCAGGCCAATGAGGATTGGCCCAGCTGCCAATAAAAAATCTGCTGATGTTCAGCAGAAAGGTATGTGTTTATTGCAAGGTTTATTTGATGTTGTCATGCCTTTTGTTAGATGTTGGAATTGTTTGAATGTCATATGTTCATGCTTATTAATATGTTCATACTCATGATAATGTCATATTGTTTACTTAAGCTAGCTGGATTCTATTTGCAAACCTATCCATTTTATGAAGTCCTTTCCTTCCAGTTTACCTTTATAACTTGGGCAAGATAATTCTATGAAAAAATTGCGGAAAACGCTTATAAAAACTCATGTTGTATCAAAACAGGACACCAAGTGGCTCTCGTATTGGGGGCCTGGAATTGAGTTCAGCTGAAATGATTCCACTTAGTGCGTGGCCTCATTTTAGGTCAGTCATTTTTAATGCCCGAAGTTCAATATTTCGATTCAGTTCTTGTGGCATTTTTTATGCTACATTCGCACTTCAATTTCCAGTTACCTTTTCTTAAAGCTCATTTAAATTTCCTAGATCGCTTGGTCTTTACTCTTTAGTGGTTACGTTTAAAATTTTTCTTTTGTTTATTTTTTTGTTCATGGGCTATATTTTAACATTTTGTTGCTCAAATGCCTTGAAAAAACTGTTTGAAAGTGTTATTTCAGTACTTTGTACTGTCATTTTTCTTGTCCCTGTTGATTATTTTTACTTAATTATTGGCAGTTTAGTTAAGTTACTTTGAAGTTATGACTTATAGTCTTTAACCATACTTGGGAGAATATTGTGGTTTATTTTTTACCTGATTTTTTGTTAGATGTTATTTTATTTAACCCGCAAGGCTACACTATCAGAATATGTGTGCATGGCATACTTTTTAAGTATTGTACTGTCCCCTGGGACTTGTTTCTACTTCAGTGCATGCTTGCGTCTTGCAAACTCATTGGGAACTTCAACGCTTGTCTGATTTTATCTTTCATGTCTTCTCTGTTGCTCTCATGATTTTCTTTGTGGTGGTTAGAATGTTATTGTTTGGGTCTTGGATTCAGTAGTGTTGGTTGTAGTAGCCTCTACTTATTAAAACTGTGCTTGCATACCAATCTAGGCTGCCTCCAATTCAAATGCTCAGTTTTTGTTGGCTGTTGTTTTTGGCATAGTCGCCTTTGTCAAACATGTAGAGAGAGGTCATCTTAGAGCTAGATGGTTGATATTGAGACTTTGAAGTTGTTTTGGATTACCCTTTGAAATTGCTTACATGAAATGAGAGTGAAATTTTGGCTTTATGTGAGTCTTGAGTTTTCTGGAATAATGGAAAACGCCTCCGTTGCTGATTTGCGGTAACCGTCTGCTGTGTACATGCCTTTTCATTCCATTTTAAAAGTAAATTAAAATGTGTTTTGATTTTTCTTTTTACTGAACTTTCCACTAGTTGCCTTCTGAGTCTGCGAGATTGAGGGACGGTTACTTCTTTGAAACTACAGTTCTGGATTCTTGGTCTTCTTTGTAGAATTGTTTTGATTGAACGTGCATTTTGTACAATGAGTAGCTGATCTTTTTGCTTTGTACCAAACATCTTTCTTTTATATACTGCCTGACATTCAACCGAATACTTTGGTGATGTTTGTTGGCTGAGGTTTCCATGCATTTGCAATGTTTTTTCGTTTGCATGAATGTTTTTTCTTGTATTTTTCAACATTTATTGTATTTTGTCCATTTTTTCCATGGGAGGTGGTGGTGTGGTGGTGTTGCTGAGTAGTCTCAACTAATTTATTAGTCCATGTTGATTCTTTTTAGTTTGTCATGAATTCTTTGCTTTGCTATGCTATGGTTTTCTTTGCTTTGCTTTTGTGCGTTCTCTGCCCTTTTTTGGTATTGATTTTCTGAACATTTTGGTATATTATTCAATGTTTTTGAGGTATGCTTGAAATTAAAAATTATTACATGTTTGTCTTCATTGACTCTACTGGATTTGAGTATTTATCTACTTCGTTACATTTTTTTCCCTGTTTATTATTTGCAGTTTCTTATCAGAATGCACAGGGAAATCCAGGCGAAAATGATCCAAATAACACAACTGTGGGTAGACTGTTTTTTTTTGGTTGTGGTTATTATTAAATTGAATTCTCAATTGTTTTCATGTATCGGTTGCAGATATTTGTTGGTGGTTTGGATCCCAATGTTTCAGACGATCAGTTAAGACTACTTTTTAGTTCATATGGTGAGTTGGTTCATGTGAAAATACCAGTTGGCAAGGGTTGTGGTTTTGTGCAGTTCGCAAACAGGTGGGTTAATGTGGCTTCGACACCCATAATTGTGGTTATCTTTTGTAGGCTTTTGAATTTCTTTACCTGATTGTATATCCCTTTTTCTTTCTTATAGAGCTGCTGCTGAGCAAGCACTGTCAGCATTGAATGGGGCCCAGATAGGTTCGCAAAATGTAAGACTTTCTTGGGGTCGTAGTCCATCATCTAAACAGGTCTGCTTTCTTTTTCCTTGATGCAATTTTGTAGATTGGTTTATGGTGCTTGTTATATTTTTCTGAATAGCAAGTATATCTTGTTTGCTAATATTTCAGACACAGCCTAGTCAAGCTCAGTGGAATGGAGGCTATTACGGATATCCCCAGGGATATGATGCCTATGGGTATGCAGCCGCCCCTCAGGACCCTAACATGTATTATGCAAATTATGCTGCTGGATACGGAAATTATCAGCAAACACAGCAGGTGGCTTAGCTTTCTTTTTTACTTGTGGTAGTTCATGTCGGAATAGCTTTTATGTGTTAAATGTTATAAACTACTTTTGCGTGCTTCCACTCTTAACAGTGTTCAATCAATGGTAGTATTAAATAGTGCAGCTTCTTGGTTGAATATTTACTTGGGAATTTCAGTGTTGTCGTAGTTTTGGATTCTGTGTGTAGTGATTTTGGTTTTTCAATAAATTGTTTTAATTATTTTATTGCTTCTGCAAGATTTTTTTCTATCTGGTGAAGTTAAGTGATCTATATTTTATGAACCTTATGTATTCTCCATTGTTGAACTGCAAGTTTTTTGGTTGTGCGAGGCATCTGAACGTCAAATTGTTCTGTTAGGATGGTATTCAGGGGTATTGAGTTTTCACGGATAGGGATTTGACCCCATGATATTTGCTCTTTTCATGTTGAGTGGTTTCCATTTTGACTCTAGTTTATATTGATCTCTCGCTGTGGACAGGATACAAGACTTGTGCACCATGTATAGATAGTGTTCCTTATCTTGGTGCGGTTTTCATGTACTTTGAATACTCTATTAACTTATCCTTTTATTTTTGCAGTAATTTCTTGATGCGAGCTGTGCGGTTGAGTGAGATGGTGGATGGACGTGCTATTTGAGAGTTGGTATATGAATTTTCCTATGGTCATATATGTATTTTAGCCTTTCTTCCCCTTCCTCCTCCGCCCTCTCAGAATTTCTTCTGTTTTTTTCTCTTCTCGGTTCCTTTGTAACAAAAACTTGTCGTATGTTGGTGGGATATAAACATCACTTTAGTGTTTTTCTGGATGTATGGCTGTTAGTTGTCATCCCCAAATCTTGTAGACTTTGATAACTGCTGTCTGGTGACCTATGTTCCTGGATTGTTATTGTGTGCAAAATAATGTCTTTTAAGTTAGATGTTTAGTATATGATCTACCCATTATTTTGGGGTGGTTGTGTGGAGCTCCTGGGAGGAATTTTAGAAAATCAATCTTATATTAGCATGCATTACATTACAATTAACCCTAGTACCAAGCATTATTTGCTATTTAATGAGTAATTTTAATATACTTCCTTGCAAATCAAAAAAAAGATATTTTTTTGTCCCTAACGAAATAAGCGAGATATAAAATGGAATCTTGTGTATGAAAATTAATTGTTTTGTGAACGTTCTCCTTTAGAATTAGCAAGTGCAAATTAGCGTTTTGATCCTTTGCACTGCCATCGAATGCTCCTGCACGAGCTCATCCCGACCCAAACACTTTGAACCAACATGATTTATTTGAGTTTTTCTCTAGTAAAATGATTTTAAATCTCATCTTCTGTATCCTGATATAAATGATCTTTTACTAAATTAAATAAGTAATTATAATTTATTTTTATTCAATTATATCAAATTAAATTGTGGGATGTATAAATTACTAATATGAGTAACAAAAGCAATAGTAATTATCAACTTCAATAAATAGTCATCTTACCTTTCTTCTTCGTTTTATTATATTTGTTATGTTTAACTTTTTGCGTTTTTATTTTGAGTATTTGCATATTAAACTATACACATAAAAATTTATAAAAATAATTAATATTATGAAAATATACGAGTAAACGATTAGATTTCACTTAATTATATTTTTTCTTTCACATTAGCCGAAATATAAACTAAGCTTGAACGATTAACAATGTAACAAATATTTTAGAACGGAGAAAGTATTATAATAATATAGGCTTTTACAAATATTCCAATCAACAGCTTGGATTTATGTTTTTCTCAAGTTAATAGTTAATTAATTGAATTTAAAACCTTCATTCAAAAAAAAATGTGGACTTAAAAACCTTATACGGAGCTCACAACTTATGAATCAAATTTCTTGTTAAGGAGGAATTAAAATAGAATAGAAAACATTAAATGGGGCTCATACAGAATAGATTTGTACGTATATGTAAAAGAAACAACACAATTGAAAAGGTAAGAGATACTAGTGAAAGAAGGAACATATTAATTCAGCAAACACATTTATTTATTTATTTATTTATTTATTTATTTCACTAATTAAAATTTCCCAAATAATATTACAATTACTCAACGCCTCTCTCTAATATCCGTAATAGCTGAATTATCTCATTGATTTCTAGCTAGATATCATTCTGCAACTCAACTGAATCTTCCCAAAACTTACCCATCAACCATGGTGAAGCGAGTTTTGGAAAAAATTAAATTTGAAACCTTTTATCTTTGAGAACAAATGGCCTCAATACGCGAATTTCTCAAAGAATAAACCGAAAGAGTTCCAGGCTTCTTTGGATGCATTACGTAAATACAGTTCCTTCTAACAGTTTGAGACATGAAATTCGTAACATGTAATGCTTTAGAAGAATGCCTACTCAAAAACAGAGCATAATCTCCAATATCCTTCACCAAGTGTTCAGTTTTGTGCCATAATGTCCCCATAAGCATGTTACCATTCCTTGGCTCCCAATTAATGGAATCAAGATCCAACCGAAATACCTTAAAGCGAACATGAGATGGGGCCATCAAAATGAAAAACAACTTGCCACGTAACTCCACCAAGAATTTGTAACCATTTTCCTGATACAATTTGTGAAACTTTGGATCAAACCTCAACTCAATCTTCTTAGAATCACCCCCTTTGAGATCAAATACTCTAACCTCTAACGACCGTTTAACTATTTCGTATAAACAACTCTTGTGTATGATTGTATCCTCGATCTTATCACCTACAATATGATAATTCCCCGTGAACCTCCACAACCTCGATTTCTTATCACTAGCATCACTCTGTCTCGGCTCCCACACAGCCGGGTTTCCATTAATACATGCCGCGACACAAAAATCCTTAAGACCATAACCGGGTGCATCATCCAATCTAAGCAAATTAAGATCAGTACAGCTAACATGACTCTCCAAGTATGGAAGCCAAACCATTTCTCTCGTAAACGGGTTGAACATACCATCACTCCATTTATAAAATCCGTATTTGGACCCTATCAATTTTGATAACATTGATTTCATCCTAGCTTCTCTATTCTTATAACAGTATGTTGAAAATTTCATCCGCTTATTAGGCCAAAGTGACGAAACACTTGTGCGCCGATCACCAAACGATAATGTACAAGTATATATATTATCAGAATCTTCCATCGCACTTGCAGAATGCGGGAATTTAAACTTGTAAATGCGATTATCAACAAGATTAAGCAAATGAAAATGACGATCTTCCCGAGTATTTCGCATCAATTGTCGATAGTAAAAGCATTTACAATATCAAGATGATTATGAAGAAATTGGTGATTGGTATTTTGTAGATGATGATTAAGTCCTTCAAGGAATTGTTGATGGAAAGCATTTTTAAAATCAAGAGTAAGCAATTTTTTAGGGTTTATTAAAACAATAAGCCAAGGAATTTGATGAGGAACAATTACCATAGCAATTGATTTCCAACTTGTTTGTACTGCACTAAAACGAATTAATTCCTTCATGATTGTGTGTTCTAGCAGAATTTTGCACCATATTTCAACCAAAAGTTCTAATAAATTACCATAATTATGATCGCGATAAACACTTTGAACTTCTTCATCTTCCTTGGTACGCACACTTTGAGCTTCTTCGTCTTCCATGGATGAAAAATTCAAGATCGTAAGAATTTATCTGGAGAAGATTGATTTCTAGAGTTTTGACGACATTAGGTTTTTCTTGGTTCAATTTCACTTTGGAAATGAAATTGCAAGTTTATACTCCCAAAGATGATCTCTCACCATAACTATGGCATAGTGGGGTATAAATTATTAGCATGAGATTTTTGTTTTCAATTTGTCTCACCAAAAAACGATTTTACTAGAGTAGCTCGTTATATGGAGAAAAACTTTTGCGTTTGAAGAATCATGCTTGGTTTTTGAATTAGGGTTTGTCTTGATGATATATCCTTTCATTGAGGTCATATCTTAATTATTTGTTTGCAATTAATTCCACAAAAGTTCTAAAAATTTATTTTTTTAATCCAAATCCTCAAATATCAATAGAATATGTATTAATCGTCACCTATGAGGATTTATAAATATTTCTTTTCTCTCAAAAATAACTTTTGCACATAGCAAAACTGTAAAAAACCAATTGTGGCCGATTCAAAAAACGAATTGAATACCCGTTGAAAAGTCGACATTCTAACAAGAAGACGAATTGGATAGTAAATAAGGCAATACCACATGCTCAATGTTAACAGATTTGCACGATCATATTACGGCAGCAAAGTTATCTACCTGATAAACTTTATCAATGGACTTTGTTTGTACGCAATCCGAGCCAATCCGAACTAGAGCATTAGGGCATCTACATTTTTTAACTCGTAACCGTAACAGAAAACCATGTACTTAAAGTAGACAATTGTTTGTTAAGAGTTATTGATTAACAAATTCAAACAGTTCATAGAACACATACAACATATGAAAAAACTCGAGCCACACAAAATATGAGCACAACGACGGTACCTTTGGCTTCAACAGCATAGTGGACTCAAGTAGCTTGGAAAATTTGTGCACATCATCTAGGTGATCTTCCTATCAAACCTACTCGGTCTTATACATCTAATCGGCAGCGAGATTTTTGCTTGGTCCTCCTGTATGAAATGGCGGGTGATGGGACAATGTTGACACTGGCCAAATTTTCATCCTTCGTCAAAAATGAATTTCCAAGTTTGTTCTGTGTTCGGTCAGTTTTCTTGGCCCTTGATGTCTTGATGGTGACTCTCAGCCGTCTGCCATTCCATAAGATTTTCTTGTACAGCCTTTGCCAAGCAATGTTATTTTTAGTCAGCATATAAAAGTAAAATATTAACACTTCAATTATGAAATCCTCAAGCTTAAAACAATCATCTCACTGGTATGTACTAAGACGATTTTAACAACGAGATAGAGAAAGTATAGAAAAGGCAAGGTTCAGTTTGGCAAATGAATGTTGGCAGGTTCTGTTGGCTAGAGTTGTTGGTTCGTTTGACTAGTTGAAAGTATTGACTGATATGCTAGTAGTTAAGCCAACTGTTTAAGCCGTTTGTTATGGAGATGTTTTGTAAAAAATTCATTATTGGCTCTTAACAACTATTTATTAGAGAAAACTTGTAAAAAAACATCCAATGAGAAAGCTACTATGAGCAGTTTTTTGGTTTTATCTTAAAAATCAATTTTTAAGTTGGCTGAAAAATCATTTATTAAACAAATTTTTTCTGTCGTACAGACAAAAAACCCAAAAGCCAAAAGTCAAAAGTCAATCAAAAATCTATGACAAAAGCAATTTTCCGAACACCCGCAAACGGATATAAACGTCAGAATGCTGAAAGCTAGAAACACAAGAGTTCGCTCACCATCAGAAGCTCTGTCATCTTGCCGGTTCTTCTGTCAGGAAATGTGTGTGGCATTGACGCATTCTGAATGGCTTGAAGGGGCTTAACCAACAGAGGCTTGCTCAAGTCATGGACTTGTTCTTCTGTAAGAGCCAAAACATTTGGCAACACTTTGCTCGACTGTCCACTATCATTACATGTTTCTGCAGACACCGGTGGTATTTTCTTGGCAGCACTAACAAGGTCATCGCACACTTGAGGAGCGGAACCACCGTCTGTTTGAGATCCTTTGGGTGTGGCTTCCTGGATCAAAGAAGGCGGTATACTTTTGCAGGCTGCCAAGTGAGCAGGTTGAGAAATAGTGGGAGGTGATACGACAGAAGGGATTACACCATTTGACAAGCTCACTGGCTGCAAAATAACCGGTACGACAGTACCTCTTTCTCCAACAAAGTGGGACGGTTGCACGGGCACTATAGACAATTGTGAAGCTCGAGCCTTAGCCAATTGATTAGAATTGTGGTCAATTTTCTCTTTTCCTCGACGTTTACGACCTTGATTGCCCGATGGAAAAGGCACTTCATTTCTTTGGATCATTTGCAAACTTGGGGCCACATCATTTTCAGCAGAAACAGGAACATAGTGTCCTGGCTTGAATACAACCCCCCTAAGGCTCGTTTCAGAATCACCAATACGAACAGAAAGCAAATAACCAGCATCAAATGTCGCCTCAATAACACCGGTGACTAATTGGCCAACCGCTGAATCCTCTTTACTGTTGTTGATTGTATCAACTGGCGGTGGTTGTTGACTCCCATTTACTTCTTCAAATCCAGGAGGAATAGGCGCACTTTCACCTCCGCCATGGTGTTGGTTTTGATCCATGTGATGTGGTACAAAAGTACTTTTCACAGGGATTTGACTCCGATCTTTCCTAGGACGACCTCGCTTTCTCTTCACAGTGACATCTGGCATAGCAAAGGAGCTGCTTATCGGGTTTGGAGGGTTCATCTTCGTAAGCCAAAAACGACGTAACGTTTACCTGTATGACATTCAGACATCACTCAAGCAAAGGCAACATAACACAAAAATCATTTCTTTAAAAATCAGAACTAGTTTTTTGAGCATCCACTACTTAAAGTTCATGATTCATAACAACCCCAAAACTTAAAACCAAAAACTAGTTAAATTACAGTTATTTTTTCACTATAAACTACCATCTAATCACTAGCTCCAGTAGCATACTCCCTTCGTCTCTAATAGTTTGCGCCATCTCTGCCCAACAAGTTAGAGTATATAATATATCCTGGCGCCTCAACCATCAGCTTAAGCTTTTGGTTGAGTTAGGTTCTTGACATGGTATCGGAAACCAACGTGATAAGAAGTCACGGGTTCGAATCTTAACAACCCTCATTTATATTGGAATATTCAACGCCTATGCGCATCCACACTTTGCTCTCGTGTGAGGGGCCGTGTTAGAGTATATAACATATCTTGGGTTGAGTTGGTTCCTTGACACGACAGAGGAACAAAACTCTACTCGAGAGCAACTATAAGAGCTAGTTTTCGAGTCTACGACGCACTACTAAGTTATTAAAGTGCATCCAAACATAGGTTGTATTGAAAACTAAAAAATTTCCAAAACAAGTAAGCATCAGACTGTACTTGGGACATCCTAAAATTGGCAAAAAAAAAAAAAAAAGAAACTCCAACACGCTTAAGCACACCTGTTTGAACAACACAACATACTATTATTTGACTCAGTATACAGCATACATTTAACAACCTTCAAGTAGCAAGGAAATCCATGAAAATATAAAATAAACCTAAGTTTTTGTGGTAAATAGTGGCATTCAGCTAAAACCCTAGTATAATTAAGTTCATTCTGCTATAAATCATCTATAAAAGGGAAAAATTCTGAAATCCCATATTGATTAATTTGACCAGTCAGAAAAAACCCTAAAAATTATGTTCATTCTGCTAATAAATCATCTATTAATGGGATAAATTCTAAAACCCCAAATTAATTTTTTAAGACATTCAGCAAAAACCGTAAAAAAATAAGTTCATTCTAATAATAAATCATCAATTAATAGGATAAATTCAAAAACTCCGCATTAATTTTCTTAAAGTAAGTGCCAAACTGTAAAGGAGAAAATACCAATTAAGCAGGGTTGAGTAATTCCTTAATCAACAGTGGATGAATTGTCCGAGAGAAAATTTCTGCTCTGAGATGTTTCGTGCAATTTGACTTTTGAATTTGAGCAACCCACTATTTAAATTCAACAGAAAATGTAATGGAATTGTGGGTAGTTTGAGAAGAAGTCGAGAGGGATGAAGATTGAAAGAGAGTTCATATCATATTTGACATGAGCATTAATTTGGGTATACCTGTAGGGTACAATTGACCTTTTAGTCACACAATGCTTTACTAAAGAGCAAAGATGTTGGAGAATAAGAGGAAGCAATGGATTATTGTGAAAATTTTGAATAAAATAAACTTTTTTTAAATTTTTTTTTCCAAAATAAGCTTCAAAGAACTTTTAATTCATAAATAAGTGTATTTGTGTCCTAGTCTAAGGTCAAGTTTTATTCGTTGGTACTAACATCGAAATAACATCGAAAAAGAGAAAAAGAGAAAAAAAATTACCACGACTTTATTTGTTGTTCTTTGCTCGTAGTTAGTAACAACGAACAAAAAGACGACAATGTCTTAACGATTGAAAGGACGGAAAAAACAACAAATATTAGTTTGCTTTTATCAACAGCAAATAAGTATTACTCCATTTTTTTTGGTCTTCTCACACGTTATAACATTATCTTTCTTTTGTTCTTGATTAGTAACAACGAACAAAGTAAATTTTTTCTCTTATTTACTATTAGTAACAAGAAACAAACTTTGATCTTAGGCTCAATTACAAATTTGTTTGTTTTGAAAATTTAATTTTTCGAAGCTTATTCCGAAAATTTTTTATAAAGTTTATTTAAGACAAATTTTCAATTATTTTACATATGAAATTTGTGACATGTCGGACATCATGGGGAGTGCTGAAGTGGGCACATATAATGCGGCGATGCAGGTGGTCATATTCGACCTCAAAAATTGTCTTGTGATACCATATGAGCCCACTTGCCTTGCAAGGCCTTGTCAAGTAGGATCAAACCAATTTTCCCTTCCAAAATTGATTAGAGGAAATAGCTTTTTATTATAAGAAAAGTAATCCAATAAAACAAATAAATTGGAAAAAAAATATAACCAGCCTTATATTTTTGCGTAAAAGCCAACTTTTAAACTAGTTGAAAATAATTTATTAAACAAGTTTTTTGACTTTTTGCCTAAACAACAAACTAAAAGCCAAATACTAACAAAAAAATCAATCCAAAATTCATTTACCAAACAACCAACCATCGACCCATAAACATGAATTTCCGTCAAATGCATTGTGATCGTCCGAGCACCCAATTATTCCTCACCCGAGCAAAACTTCTCTCACTATTCCAAAATGTTTCCAAAATGTTTGTTCCTTCAAGAAAATTTGAAAAATAGTCAAAATTCAAGTTTTGGACAAACTTTAATTCCAAAATAAGATTCTATTGCTTATAAGCTAGGTTCGGTATGTGTTCGCTATTAGTAACAGCAAACTTAGAAAGCAGGTAAAAAAAATAGTCAAGTCTCTGTTCGCTATTATTAATAGCGAAGAAAAGCAAACCTGGTCAAAGCTCTGTTCGCTGTTAGTAACAGAGAACAGATATTTGACCTGCTTTGACCAAGTTTGCTTTTCTTCGATGTTAGTAACAACGAACAAAGATGTTGACTTTTTTTACCAAAGTTTCTGTTCGCTGTTACTAACAGCAAATAAACACTTGACTTAATTTTAGCTATAATAAATTTAACTTTTTGCGACATTAGATTTATTGGCATTAAAAAATGACATTGATTCATACTTTTAGTGTAATAATTATTGGTTTTCATTTTAAATTCTATTATAAAGTCTATAAAGTGATTTAACGATATTTTATTTGGTCTTTAGTGACATATGTAATTGTTACTAAAATCTATAGTGACATTTGTGAGAAATGTCACTAGATCCTATGTCGCAAAAAGCTTTAGTGTGATTCTTTATTATGCTGCTAAAGGGTCTAATAAATGTCACTAAATTCTCTATATATACTATTTTGAGTCACTAAATATATCTCACTAAAAGCAAATTATATTGTAGTGTGGTTCGCTGTTATTAACAGCGAGTATATACCAAATCTAGCTTTGGAGACAATGACGCTTATTTTGAGATTAAAATTTGCCCAAAACTTAGATTTTAACTATTTTTGTTCAAATGGCTTATTTTTTTTCAAAATTTTCCCCATTTGCCTCCAAACTCACTTCTACACCACTTTAAGTCCACAACCAAATGGTATCTAACCCATTTTGTATTGTATTTGATCTTATCCATGAATAGATCTTTCATTTAAATTGGTTGATATCACCTAAATCTAAAATAAAAGCAAATTATGTATGTAAATATACTCTAGATGAGTTGATTAGAATATTGTTTTTCACATGAGTCACCACTCTCATCTGGGTTCAAAACAAACAATATATGTAAATATACCTTAAATAAGTTAATTAGTGTAATTTTTTGCGTCATCACTTTCACCAGGGTTAAAAACCATAAAATGCATTTACTTCTTTTTTTTTTCCATATCACTTTTTTTTCCTTCATAAATCTAATTAATAGTCCAAAAAATAAGATTACAAACGATAGTCAATATTCAAATTTTTATTTAAATTGCAAGTAAAAATTTGCTTCATTAAATAGTCCAAGAAATGCAGTATCAATTACAGTAGCAGAAGGGATATCTTCTGCAAATGATACAAACTTTCATAAATCTAATTAATGAGAATGTCACTAATAGCAAACTTAAAACAAAAGGTAGATAAAATAATTTGTGAATGAGTTTTAAAATTCTATCATTTTTTAAATTACAGCCTTAATATCTATTTTTTGTGAATTATAGCCATCAAAGTATTAAAGTTTACATGTTCAGGACAAAACATCCAATTTGGTGGTCGGCGTTTTAGGTTAAGTGGTCGGAGTTATGTGTTTTTGGCCTGAATCAGTAAACTCTGATACTTTGGTGACTGTAATTCGCAAAAAAGTAACATTGAGACTATAATTCGCAAAAGTACTAAACTTTAAGGCTGTAATTGACAAATTATTCATTAATATTTTTTCCGATCCAATTACATTATAATTAATTAATTAATAGATTAAAATTACAATCATCATCATCCCAATGAGTAGCTTAGAGAGTGTGTTTAAAAAAGGTGAGAAAGAAAGCAGACCAATACGCGAGGAGATCGTGATCGAAGAAAGCCCTCAATCGAGAATCAACTGGCATATGAGGTTTTTGTAAGAAAAAAAACAGAAACAAAACAAAATACAAAAATATACAAACACGATTAAAAAATAAATACAAATGAAATTTAATTAATTATATTAAAACAAAAGGTAAATAATGCTAATTTTTTAAGTCGAGTAAACAGTACCCATTGACAGTCTAACATGTTAACAACTAATTATGCCCACCTATCTGACAGTGTGGATGCAAAATCAGATTTCAAATCCAATTTGATGGTTCGAGTTTTAATATAAAAGAGAATCAAATGATGTCGATAATGTTAAAAAATGTGTTAATAAGAGATGAATTTGAGTGAATATTATCACGTATCAAAACACATATTATGTTTTTTTGAAATGAAATATATACCAAATTAATCAACACATTGATTTCTCTACATAAGTTAAAAGGAAAGTTGTCAATATAATAAATCAATATTTGCTTAATCCGCTGAAAATAAATTAACTTATAATTTATTTTTAAATAAATCCACCAATTAGATATATTTGCTAAAAATAAATTCATCTATTGTTTATAATCATCTTCAAAGCATTTTTGTGATCAAGCAACATTAGGAATAAACACAATAGTTAAATTTATTTTCAGTAATCATGCTTAATAGATGAGTTTATTTAAAAATAATCAATAATTGAATTTATTTTCAGCGGATCGAACAAAAAAAAATTAATTTAATTTTAATAATTTTTCCAAAGTTAAATACTATCGGTTGATAACATTGATTAGGCACAAATCCGCCCATGGGTCGTAGGCTAATTAAAAATAGTTTTGGAAGTAATTAATTTTGAGATGCTTACAAAAATACCACTCTGCATTGCATACGTTACGGACGGAGTACAACTCAACCACCACGTGAATTGATGTATTCTAGGCTAGTTTAAAATATACATAATAAACATAAACGAAGAAAGTAATTAATTGCAAAACAATAAAATAATTTTTCTTCTCATATCTCTATGACCAATCCATTTGTAGTTGGTACTATAAAAAATTATATTTTTTTCACGAATTTTTTATAATATCTTTTTAATATTCATGATTCACACTATTCTTTTATTAGATTTTTTATTTGATGAAATAATATATTAACTATTTAAAATATTCTATTTTTCTTAATTCATGTGAATAGTTCTTATAAGGTTTTTCTTAATTCATGTGCATAGTTCTTATATGGGCTTCTTTAAAAAACAAAGGGAATAATTAATTGCAAAATAATAAAATAATTATTCTTCTCATATCTCTTTGACCAATACATTAGTATTTAAAAAAAATTATATTTTTCACTAATTTTTTTTTAAATATTTATGGTTTATATTTTTTTCATCAAATTTATAATTCAATAAAATAATCTATCGCCATCTAAAATATTCTATTTTTCTTAATTTTCATAAACAGTTCTTGTGTAAATTAATTTTTTAAGAAACGAAGAAAATAATTATTCTTCTTATATCTCTATGAGACTATGACCAATCCATTGGTAGATGGTACTATAAAAAATCATGTTTTCCACTAACTTATATTTAATATTTTTTAAATATTTATGGTTTACACTTTTCCTCCATCTTGATACTTCTATTTTAAAAATTTATGATTTTCACATATCTTTAATTCAAAGTTCCACTAACTTTATTTTAACATTTTTATTTTGCTTAAGGTCCTCACATATTTCCCTCTAATTTTAATAATATATTTTTTAATTGTTATGATCTCCATTTTCCAATAAATTTCTTTTAATATTTTAGTAATATTGATGGTTCCTACTTTTCTTCTATTAAATTTATTATTCAATGTTTTTTCCACGTCTTGTATTACTAAACTCGTTCCTTTTTACCCATCGTTTGTTATTGTTGATTGCCTTTAATTATTGCTCTTTACCTCCTTCTTTACTTTTATCTTTTATTTTAGCTAGTTATACGTATTCTATTTATTCTATTTGTAAGTTACAAGTTTCTCTCTATTTGAAAATCTTTCTCGAACTGAGAGACTCTTTGACTACACTCTCCTCTATGGGTATGAGCCGTCGTCTTTCTTCCCTTCCCAAATCCTGACCATAGTTTTCTATAAGCGAAATACACTGGGTATGATGATGATGAATAAAATAATATATCCACCTTATAAAATTTTTTAAAAAGTTTTTTCTAGTTAGAATTTCCTTAAAAAGCAGAGGGAATATTGAGTACATAGTAAATACAAAAAAAAAAAAAAAGAAAGCAATTAATTGCAAAATAATAAAATAATAGTTCATCTTATCTCAATGACCAATCCATTAATGAATAAAATAATATTTATTAGTTCTATAAAAAGAGCATTGCATTCCCCTCCACTATTTCATACCCAAAGCAAAAATCAATCAAACACAACAAAGATAATACATAATAATAATAATAATGAAGAAGATAAATGGTTTTCTAATACTAACCATGTTAGTAATAATGGTTAGCTTTAAGTATGGTTCAGCTGATGAACAAATATTGGGTCACTTGCTAATGTTCCCCGATAAGAATCAAGGCTGCTATACTGATGCAGATTGTGGCCCATCTCAACTTTGCTATTACGACGCTTTTCCTCCCACGATTGGCTATTGTGGTTGGTGCCCATCCGCCGGTGGATCTTGCGGACTTACTTGGAAGTGTTGTCGTGGATACTATTGTGACGGTATATTATCGGGGATTTGTCGTTCTTATTAATACCTCTGTTCTCAAATACTTGCAACTGATTGTGACATATTGTGTGAGAAAATGTTATTATCAATTGCAAAAAGTATAAAATTAGCTCAATTTATATAGAGTATTATGATGATACGGTGGTATGATATGATGCTCGTTCTTATTGAATTAAGTTTGATCATTGTTACTTATTGCACGTATGTGATATGTTATTGTTTTCATGAAAATTTGTAATAATGTAATGTTTTGAATAATGTGTAATGCTCGTCGATCAAACAATATAATGTTTTTATCTTTTATTGTTATTTCTTTTTATATCTATTTGACTTTCTTCTTGAAATTTTTATTTTTAGAACAAGAGTTGTTGATTATTAATTGTTAATGTGAAAATGACGATTAAAATAATAGATGTATAATACTTTGTCTAGTTCAGTCTAAATATTTTATTTGACTAGACACATACACTTGTCAATAATTAAATAAATCGTGTGTGGTTATGAGGACTTGTATCGGAAGCTTGATACCAAAGAGGAGAAGAAATAGATTTTTAAGTTGGTGAGGACTAAGGCCCAACAATGGGAAGATTTAGAGGCTGTGAAATGTATCAAGGATGAGGGGGGACGAGTTCTCTTGAGACAAGAGGAGATCAAAACCAGATGGCTCCTGTACTTCTCCCAGCTACTCAATGAGTCTAGGGGGCCAAAGGAGGCGGATAATCAAATTTTTGACGTCCAAAGACCACTGGAATACGGGTCAACGAGTGATATTACCTTAAGAAAAGTAGGAGAAACTCTCAAACAGATGGGGAGAACAAAGGCAGTCGGGCAGATAACATCCCAATAGAGGTGTGGAGGGGTTTAGGAGAAGAGGACATTCGTTGGAGAAGAGGACATTCGTTGGCTAACTAACCTCTTTAATATTATTTTAAGGACACATAAGATGCTAGAAGAATGGAGGAGTAGCACACTAATACCTCTGTTTAAGAACAAAGGCGACGCGCAAGTATGCGGCAACTATAGAGGTATCAAACTTCTAAGCCACAATGAAATTGTGGGAAAGAGTGATAAAAGGGAGAATTAGACAGGAAACGGTGATTAGAGAGAATCAATTCAATTTTATGCCAGGAAGGTCAACCATTGAGGCAATTCATGTTTTGAGGAGACTCATGGAGAAATATAGGGAGCGAAAGAAAGATCTGCATATGGTGTTCATTGACTTGGAGAAAGCGTATGGTAGCATACCACGACGTGTCATCTGGGATAGCCTCAAGGCTAGAGGTATTTCTTCAGTGATTGAGGCTATACGGGATATGTATGACAGAGTTTCGACTAACATTCAAACACCGGTGGGGATAACAGAGCTTTTTCCGGTAAAGTGGGACTACATCAGGGATCGGCTCTAAACCCTTTTATTTTTACTGTCATAATGGAAGAGATTTCTAAATCTATTTGGGAGACGGTACCGTGGTGCATGATATTCGCTGACTACATAGTGCAGGTAGCAGAAACTAGAGAGGAAGTTCATAATAAATTGGATAAGTGGAGGGAAGCTTTAGAAGGTAAAGAGTTGCTCATTAGCCGTACGAAGACCGAGTATTTGCGCTGTGACTTTAGTGGGACATCACCGGTAGGTGAACCAGACGTGTCCATAGATAAAACAGGTGTTAAAAGTTGTAACACCCCAGAATTTCCGACCCCTTAACGAAACCAAAACCGTAAAAGACGGGAGGAAATTCGGGTGTTACATAAAAGAAAAATAAAAAGAATTTAGATAAACTTTGATTATTGACTTTAAAAAAAAATGAGTGAGTGGAAATTTTGGCAGCATCTGCCTTAAAACTGTGCTCCTTTGTAGAAAAACAAAAGTTAATTAAGAAGTCAGTAAAGTAAAGGCACTAATGGTCTATCAAAACTATGTCACGGCGGAATGATTCGTCGCCGGCTTCTCAAATCAACATGCCAAACATGGATCGTGGTTCCAGTGTCGACGTTTGCGTTTTAAAAAGACTTAACTCCTTAAAACCATACATAGTTATAGACTACGCAGCGGAAATACAAATACACGTGGGAGGACACAAGGCCTCATAACAAAACATATACAATCAAAATTTACAAAGGATAACAAGTGATTCAAAATCGAAAGATAGCGGTAAGGACACAGGTTATGTTTCGCCCTCATCACCTTTCCCAATGCAATGCAATACATAAGAAGCTCCAGTACCTGCTACGCTTGTTTATGATCCTCCTGCTGCTCGACATTAGACCAAAGGCCAATGTGTTATAGCAGGACAATCATAGAAAGTCATCAACAACCAAACATAAACACAAACACGTACACGTCAGTAACTAGCATCAAATATAATAAGGCCAACTACTAGATAACATTATATTATAAGACAACATAAGACGATTTCATAAGACACCAGCACATGTAGTAACCGTTTATCGGCCACTTATACTTCTTAATTTCACTACGTGCTTCCTAACCCGAACCATGTGTTCTTGGGTAGAATGCAGGTCTTCACGCTCCTCTTTTTAAACATAACTCCTGCAAACACGTATAGTATCAACTCTACCAAGGCATTAACAGAATACCTAACGCATGACCTTATAAAGCTTGTCTATCTTAAGGTAAGTTTGATCATAGTCCGTAATACCCTTGAGGTAACTTAACTTAGGCACACTTCTCGCTAGCATAAACTAAACTATTCTATCAATAAGTAGATGTTCTATTAATGAGTAAATATTCTATCAAAGAGTAAACGCTTTATCAACGCGTGAGCTTTCTACCAAAGAATGAACCTACTATCAATGAATAACTTTCGATCAATGAATAAATTTTCTATCACTGAATAGTTTTCTATCAGTGGATCTTTTCTCTACTTCCTGGCATAGTGACACGGCCAAGGGCGTTATCGGCCATCCAGCGCCCATTGGCAAAGTATGAGCTCATGCCCCCTCCAGCTGACCCTCTCGGGTCCTACCTTCAGGAAAAACCTAACACACTGGGGTACTAAACCAGTGAAGAGGCCACCATATTGGGGTTTGCAAGGCCCGCATGGTATCACCTCGGTCAAGGGGCGGTATCGGTCATCCGGCGCCCAGTGACCCAAGCATGCTCATACCCCCCTTACGGTGGTCCCGTCGAACCTCACCTAGGGGACTAATAAAACAACCGGACATAATCCAGTTAAGTCACGCCAGCTAATCATAATATAGTACCTTATCAGATGGGAATAACTTCCACTCTCAACTATTAATGAGCGCCCTGGGATAGCAGCGCGCCAAAACCCACTGAGCCACTCAATAGAATATGAAATTCACCTATAAAGGAGTCATTCTAACTCCAATTAGGCATAATCTAATTCTTAAATAAATAAGGGGGTGGTTCCCACCTTCTATTAACACTCTCATTCTCTAAGCTATTCTAAGCGCAAGGACTTCGTAGTCGATAGCTCTTCATATAAAGTGTACTCACTAATACTTCATAGTTTCAATACAATGCATATTATCAAAATAAACAATAATTTCTTAAAGAAAATTGCATATAAGGGTTATTACTGCGTGTACGTACCTGAAACTGCTACAATACGACCAAAAGTCACAATAATTAGCCAAGGTGAGGTTTTACGACCCTCTTATATACTGAGTACCTATACGAGTTTGAGATAGCAAACTAATAAGCCTTTTTGGTCTTATTTAAGAGCTACTTACTTTAAAAGAAATGACTCTACTGCCATTCAAACAAGTTTCAACTTGTGCTAACAAGTACTTTAGCCACACACAATGACTTTAATCCTAAACTAGCTTATGAACTAAAATATCATATTACAATTCTAACCACAACACAAAATTTATACTCAACTCTATATCAAGGTATGATCTAATGAGAAAGCTTCTAATTATATACTTTTTGCACTAGCATAACTTTTAGAAATTAGTAGACTTAAGCTCTATAATGCAATGTATTACACCAAATAATAATGAAAATGCTCATGATGGTATTACTTTATATTCCTACATTATTCAAGTTTAAGGTGGTAACAATGAAAAGAAACAAGTTATTTAGATAAATCATAATAAATACAACTAAGTTTACGCAACTTACGACAACGATAAACAGAATCAACAATGCCAATCACTATTAACAACAATGACACCATGTTACTAACAAACAATAACCACACGACAACTAACAAATACTACTAATCATTTACAACCACCACAATCACTATCATAGTCAGCTACAATCATCACCATTACTAATTATCATAACAATAACCAATCGACTAAGTCTCAAAACAACTTTAAAGGTTATTAAATCATTCATCACAAATCATTCATCACACCACCAAAATATAGCATAAATCCACATTATTAGTAATTTCATCTCTAAATCCCAAATCCTAGTCATTTCATGTTCAAAAATAACACTTTAATTTACTACCCATTAAGACTCAAAGAAACTAATACAAAATCAACACACAACCCATAATTTCAAATCAACCTTCAAGTCATGAACATGTTCAATTCATCAAACACTCTTACCCACAAAAGATTCAATGAAAATAATACAAGTTCAACCCTTTTCATTCACATTTCAAAATCCCAATTCATAAGTACATTAAATCATCAATCAAATTCTTGCCCATAACAAGATTCAATGACAATCATACAAAAATTCAGCACCAAACTTATAAACTTTGTTAAAATTGCAATTAGAAACAAGTAAGAAAAAAAAATCAAAACAATGGAAGAAGTGGCTTACAATGGAGAAACTAGAAAAGGGTGAGGGTATAGGTGGTGTTGTGGTGGTGGTGGAGCACGAAGGTGGACAGCTAGACACGGCTGCTGCTTCCGGGAAAACCACCACGAAGGTGGCTGCCCTTGCTGTGGGTTCACGCTGCTGCAACAGGGAGGAGGAGGATGAAGCAGCCACTGCTGCTGCGTGTCGCGATGGAGGAAGGCAGGGCTGCTGCTGCTACGATGGTCGCTCACCGGTGGAGGAAAATGCGGCTGGTGGTGGTGAAGAGAGGAGGCGGCTGCGCCCGTGAGTGAGGGAAGCGAACTGAGAGAAGAGAAGGAGAAGAGGAAGGAAAGAAAGTGACGGCTCCCTTCTTGAATGTTTAGGGTTTCAACGGTTTTATACTAGTTATTTCTATTATTATGATTATTATGATTATTATTATTATTATTATTATTATTATTATTTATTTATTATTTTTTTTTTTTCATCTCGATTTGTTTTCTTACGAGACCCAACTAAGAGACTCACCTTCGTGGACTCACACATTTTAATAAAATAATCAATTTGATTCGAACCTCTTTGTTTGAGAAATCGTAATTATATTTTTAATATATGTATATAAGTTCACATTTAAATTCGTATATGAAAGAAATTTATTAATTCAGAAATAATTTAATATAATTATAAAATCCCCAAAAGTTACTAAAATATTAATTAATGACGTCAGAAAAACTCGGGGTGTTACAAAAGTACAACCAAGTACAAGTATTTGGGATCGATCATTCAAAGGGATGGGGAGATTGACGGGGATGTAAATCATCGTATACATGCGGGTTGGCTCAAGTGGCGAGCAACCACTGCAGTGCTATGTGATAGGAAATTCCTAAGCAAGTTAAAAGGAAAATTTTACCGGGCAACAATCAGACCTGCTCTGCTATATGTGTAACACCCATGAATTTTCGACCCCTTAACGAAACCAAAACTGTAAAGGACGTGAGACAATTCGGGTGTTAATAAAAGAAAAAGAAAAGAATTTAGATAAACGTTAAATATTAACTTTAAAAAGGTGAGTGGAAATTTCGGCAGCATCTCTTCTAAAAATCGACATGTGGTAGAGCAATTAGCACATTAAAACATTAAACTAATCTAAGGCATCATTGCCTTTAAAATCTCATGGCGGAATGATTCGTCGCCGACTTCTCAAATCTACATGCCAAGCATGGATCATGGTTCCAGTGTCGACGTTTACGTTTTAGAAAGACTTAACTCCTTAAAACCATACAGAGTTATAAACTATGCAGCGGAAATAAAAATATACAAGGGAGGACACAAGGACTCATAACAAATCATATACAACCAAAGTTTACAATAGATAACAAGAGCTACAAAATCGAAATATAGCGGTATGACATAGGTTATGCTTCGCCCTCATCGCTCTCCCCCAATGCAATGCAATGCAAAAAAAGCTCCAATACCTGCTACGCATGTCTATGATCCTCCTGCTGCTCGACATTAGACCAAAGACCAATGTGTCATAGCAGGACAATCATAGAAAGTCATCAACAATCAAACATAAACACAAACACATACAGGCCAGTAACTAGCATCAAATATAATAAGGCCCACTACTGGATAACATTATATTATAAAACAACATAAGATGATTTCATAATTCTAAGTTTAAGTTCTTTATTTCATATTTAAAAACAATTTCTCTTTTAGAACATAATTCAGCTTCTCCACAACTTCACTACTTACCATATTAGGACAACTTTCTCCCTCAATAATCAAAGAAACAACCTTTCCCCCAATTTATTTCACACTTATAAATCTCATTTTTTGGTCTTCAAAACGTCATAACACTATAGCTCGGTTTAGTGGTGAGATAGAGTATTATCGGGCTGTTGCACATGTTGTTGTAGAAATTGCGTGGAATCGCAATCTACTCCTAGAATTACTATGTCAAAAGCTACTATTGTCTATTGTGATAAGATTAGCTAGTGCCGTGTATATGTCTAAAAATCCGGTCCAACATCAGCTACGAAACATGCTAAAATTATATTCATTTTATTCGTGAAAAGATGTTCTTGGTCATATTCGTGTCCTTCATGTTCTCTCTTCTTATCAATATGTTAAGATATTCACCAAAAGATTACTACTTCTGCTCTTCACCTCTTTTCTGTCCAGTTTCAGCGTCGCGTCCTTTTCCTTCTTCAACTGCAGGGTGTATTAAGAATAGAATTTAAGAATATTAAAAAAGACACGTAAATATTTTTATATTCTATAGATTGATTACCTTATTGGAAACTCTAATGGGATTTCTCAATAAATATTATGGTTAAGAAATAATGAACCCTGAAGGTGAATTCCATTTTCTATCATTTACTGAGTATTTCCATATGCAGAATCCTGAATAATGGAGCTAACATTGATATGTCTCAACATATATTCTTTGTATATTAAACAATTAAGCTTCCTATTTTCTACTTGGAGACCCTCGTTGATCTCATACCTATTCCAAATACCACTTTGCATGGAGGTTTCAGTGATACTTCCACTGTTATACTGTGAAATAATATCAGTTCGACTTAAATATATGAAAGATTTTTAAGTTTAATAGTGCTAGAACATGATAGATTGGAGACGGCTTAATATGAGTTGAGTCAATTCTAATTTATTCAATTTAAAAAAAAGTTTAAATGTAGTTTTAAATTATTTTTTTAATAAAATGATTTGGGCTACTTATATGGGTCCGTCTCACGGTGAGACAGTCTCATACAAGACTCACTAATTATATTTTGTATATAATCATTGTAGTTTTTTTCTTTTTATTTTTTTATCATCGGACTGTTTATTATTTTTTTTCAGAAAGATGGGTAGAGCAAAATATTTTTAATTTTTGGACGGATAATACTCGCCCATTAAGTTAAACAAATGGGTAGCAACACAAAAATAATACCCGCAGGTGTGCCCACTTATTCTTTAAATATACAAATTTTCTAATTTTTAATTTTAAAATAATAGATAAGATACAATACTTCAAGTGTTCAAATTCTAAGTCCATAGTCTATTAATAACCGCCTCCCTCTCTTTTTCTCTCTTCTATCTTAAAAAAAACTCTAATCTCCATAGTTGGTTTGAGGCTATCATAGACCTTTTGGTTGATGATAAACCCTTAAATTTGTCCGTATTAAACTTTTTGAATATGATTAGAATAAATTTTTATCCTCTCCTACAGAACAGTTGTTCTACCCATTCATTGGGTTGGTTCTACTCATTCATTGGGTTTTGATCTCTCTCTTCGTAAGAGTCTGAAGTTATGAAGTTTGGTTTGTAATTGATTTGTTGGTAGAGATTAATGCGATAATGCAGCAAACACCAAAATTGCAATTACCATCAACTACATCAAATTCAATTCTATCTCAAGATTATAACAGATCGAAAGACTCTCTCGTAGAAGGCTGTGTCAAACAGCGATGTGAAAGAGGATATTCAGAATTGTCAGAGCTCATATACAACGATCGTAGTTTTGTTAATTTTGAAATATATTTGGTTAAAGTTGTTATGTACTTGCTAATTTTGATTTCGACTCTTTATTAACAAATAATATTATCCAAAAAAAAAAAAGGTCCATAGTCTATTAGCAAGCACAGAAAACGTCCACACTAACATTGCATGCCTTTACTTCTACGTTAAACCCCAACTTTTTAATGCTACTATTTACGCTCTATGTACAGTCAAAACGTTCTTTTTTGTTCGTTATTATTTAGTATACAAATTACTAAAACATTAAAAATAGAACAGTGCAGCACTGTCACAAAGATGGATGAAGGACGATTATATAGACCATATTGTAACTATTGCACCAAATTCCTATCAAATTTTTTGGACAAATACATTGTATTATTTTTATAAATGTATTTTAAATTTTTTATATCAGTCGTATCCATTTATCTGCGGACCCCGCCTGCTAAAAAAAAAGGGCGTGCATCGACAAAAAAAGGTCTATGGACTTTTGAAAATTCGAGTCCGCAAGTACATTTCTATTAGCATGCTCGATTTATTATCCACTCAAATCCGCCCATCAACAGCTCTAACTCATATCCCACTATCCGTATACACATAATAAGAAGATACAGTGTAAAATTTTTACTCAAATCCTTGAAAACGTTCAAATCCTCTATAAATCAAGAAATTATGAATACAGAAATGGGTGAAACACTATTAACCTGCACTTACTCTAAACCATTACTACCAATCTGAAATCCCTCCACCAAAATGAAGTACGAATTCTGAATATTAGTATAAAATGAGCGGATTGAACATTTAATTAACTCAACAAGCGACATGAGTATTAAAGTTGAACTAACTCGGATATCATTATAATGTGTTATACGTCACATAATTGATCAATATTAAAATCGTTTTTAATCGAATGACTAAACCATAACCTAAACATACTCGTGTAGAGGCGTTTATTCAGGTTATCGAGTTGATTTCGGATTTGGTATTTAGGATCGGTTTGAAATCGAATTTATGCTATATTGCTTTTTACATAACTATAAATCAATTTTGAAGTCGGGTGGATCGGATAAATTTCGAATATCGAATCTATTTTAAACACCTCTATCATTTAAATTCACAACTACCCAGCTTGTATGATGTGATTGGTTCTTGTATCTGTCAACTTCTTAGTAAATTCAGAGGGACCAAGTTTTTAAGGTATGTGTTATGAATGGTGTGACTTGATTGCAATTTTAATGTGTACATTCATGTGTGTCTTTTGGGATGGAATCCTATGAGTGTGTTAATGTGGGTGTTTAAGTTGGTAACTTAATGTTTGTGGCGTTTAAAGTGTGATTTAATACTTGAAGTAATCATGGGAATAATGTGTCTTGATGACGTTTAATGAAGAAGTGCAAAAGGTTCTTTGAAGATGCTTTGCTATGTTTAGTCGAGCAGAAACTGATAGAAGGGATATCGAAGGTCGCTCGACCGAGCGAGCCCTTGAGTGGGTTGAGCGAACAAACAGAATACATCCAGTAGCCTGCTGTAGCCCGCTCAACCAGGCCGCTCGACCGAGCGAGCCTCTGTTCTGGTCGAGCAGATCATCTGACGATTCATAAGCTGTTGTTTTTCGTCCATTTAACTTCTTGGAGCAGCTTCAAAGTGGTTAATACTCAGAATTAAGGCTGTAATCTCATTGAATGTACTTAGTATTATAAATAGAGAGCTCTCAGGCTCATCCAAAACACATCAAACACAAACCCTAAGCCAAACACATAGCCTTTTGTTTTATCTCTTACTCAATTGTAATACTTCATTTGAAAGAGTTTTTTATTCCATTGAAATAATATAAACAAGAAACTACACACCACGGAGGACGTAACCGTCATTAGGTGAACCTCCTTAAATCATTGTGTCATTTTGCAAATTTTATTTTATCAAACGTTTGTTAGTTCATTCAAATTGTTATCGTTCATCATCAATGTTATCGTTCATCATCAATGTTGATGGTTGAAGCCCCACTTTGAATGAGGGGTGGTTGAGATTCGAACCCGTGACCTTTTGTCACATTGGCTTCTGATACCATTTCAAGAAACCAACTCAACCAAAAGCTTAAGCTGATGGTTGAAGCCCCAGGATATGTTATATACTCTAACAATCAAAGTTCTTAACATCTACTGATCTTGGAAAATTATTTCAGTATGGCTATGTTAGTATGTATGGTACTGAACATTGATTCAATAATTATGCATAGACCCATTCTTTATTTTCATCGATTCAGTTGTTAGGTTTGATATTGTTAGATTTTAACATGTGAATAAAAAAGTAGATCTTAATATGGTTTATCAATATGATATTCTATAATCTCTCTTAATTTTGCACCACTTTTTATTAGTTTGTCTTATTTATTTTATATATATTTTTTTTTTGGTAATGATCTCATTTTCTTTTTTTTAATATCATTTATAAAATTTGTCTTTCTACTAAATTTCATCCAAAATATTTTGGGTGTAATCTAATAGAGACAAAGGGAGTATGAGATAGTAAAATTTAATTCTGAAGATTTTTCTTTTAAATGTTCATCTTTTAAAAACCGACAATTTATTTACTTTTTAAAAATCCAATCTTTTATTAAACCTCTAAAAATTCAATCTTTACATAGACTTTTCTTTAGCTTCTAAAGATTGAAAAGACGCCTTACCCGTTAAAAAAGCGATGTTGATAATTTTTTGGTGGTGTTTGGGAAGGAGTGGGATAGACTCATAGACACAAGGAAAGGTCAGGGAAAGGGGCGACGTAGGGAAAGAGGGAATTTGTTTAATCGGTAAGGGCTCATTTAGTCATTTAGAAGAAAAATTCATGTACAAGTTGGATCTTTAAAGTATAAGAAAATGTCAGACTTCAAAAGAAAAAGTCATGCAACTGTCCAATATTTAAAACATAAATGAAATATCGGACCTTTTTAAGATAAACACCTGAAAATGAGACCAAGTATTATTATTTATCACACAAAAATATCACTGCAACAGAATTTGTTTTAGTGAGATATATTTAGCGATGTTTAATATAAATAATACTATTTTAAATTTCTTATATTGTTTATAATAAAATTAGTGACATTTATTAGACCCTTTAGCAGCATAATAAAAAATCTTACTAAAATTTTTCACAACATAAAATATAGTGACATTTCTCATAAAAATGTCACTATATACTATAGTAACAATTACATATGTTACTAAAGGACAAATAAAGTGTCACTAATTACTTTATAGTGAACCTTAAAATAAAAATCAACTATTATTACACTAAAAATATAAATCAGTGACATTTTTTAATACCACTAAATCCAATGTTATGAAAAATTAAATTTGTTATAGTGTATTTGAGCTCCTACAGAAACGGTTCTTGTATTATGCTATTCTTCATTTTTTTAATAGCTATATTGTTTTTATAGGAGAAAATTTTTATAGGAGTGTATCTTTTAACTAGAAACTAGAAAATAAAATATAATAAAACAATCCTTTTATATGAGACTGTTTCACCGTGAGATACGCCATAAAATTAGATTAATACAAGTAGTCCAAAGTGAATGGTTGTTTTTCATAGTTGAAGTCTAAAAATGGAAGGAAAAACAAATACAACAAGAATAGGAATACGAATAGCAAATGAAAATCGATGGTCACTCCAAGGAATGATTGCTCCTGTCACCGGCGGAACCAAAGGCTTTGGCTATCAATCTATCATACTACTTTCTAATTTTAAATTTGTTTAATTTACAAATTGTTCTATGAGACGGTCTCAACGAGTGACACTCTTTATATTAGGGTTAATACTTAATAGCCAATTTAAAAAGTATATATTATGAGAATATGAATTTTTTTGAGACCGTCTCACTGATGTACTGTCTCTCACAAAAATAGCTCTTAGCACTGTTATTATTGTTCAATAATTTAGTTTTATAATTTTTTATTATCCATTTTATTCTAGATAAGTCCTAAAAATCTAATTTATAATGAATCTTGCTAATTTGAAGACACTAATTTTAAATATTTGAACTGGATACGATATGTAGCAAATTAATAAAATTTGAAGACCTAAAAATATTTATTTTGGACCAAACAATAAGTTTAATTTTTAGATTACTTTTATATACTTAGTATTGAATATTTTTTAAGGAGACGGTCTCATGATGAGATTATTTTTATTGGTCTGACTTATGTACATTTATATGAGTTCGTCACATGGCGACACAGACTCATGCAAAACGAGTTGTATCCCATAAAATTTAAGAATAATAAATTTGTTATTGGACTTGTACACAACAAGATTTGCAACAGAGGAAAATTAATTATACACAAATCCGATCAAGTTTCCCCCTAAAATTAACTTGTTAATAGGAGGTTTAGCCCATCAAATTAATATGTTGATCTTTCTATTGTACATGAGTATGTATATATGCAATGAATTTGTGATTTGGGTGATTAATAATTTATAGGCATGCAATTTTGGAGGAGCTAGTAAAATTAGGAGCAAAAGTGCATACATGTGCTCGAACAGAAGATCAACTTAATGCTTGTTTGTTAGATTGGAAGACTAAAGGTTACCCTGTTATTGGCTCTATTTGTGATGTCTTTTCTCCACCTCAGAGAATTAAGCTAATGGAAACTATTACTTCTATCTTTGATAGCATATTAAATTTACTTGTAAGATCACTATTTTACTTGATACCTTGCATTTATTATTGATGATTAATTTTATAATTGTATATATATATATATATATATATGATTACTCATCAAACTTTATGGGTATGGGTTGGTATTTTTTTCGTTCTCTCCCCGGACACTACTCATACACTGGGTATGATGATTACTCATTCATGATAGATTGATAATACATAACATATCATGGGTCTATACATGGAATTTGCATCGTATTGTGTCGTTATGAGCTAGCTTGTTGGAGCAAGCCACGAGTTTGATGGGTTGTGCCTTGGCGGGCTACATATGTAACCGGTTATGTCATGTTGTGCCATCTATCTTCAAACATTGGTCTATGTTTTTTTTCCAAAAATTTCTTTTCTTTTATGTTATTTTTTTCAAAATTTATTATAAAATGGCAAGCTTATTGTGTCGTGACGGGCCACATATTATACCATCCTATTTTCTAAAAATAGTGAAGGAGACCAGCCTATAGCTAATGTGGTCATAGATATTGAGCCACAAGTCGAGCTAAGCTGGGCCATATGAGCAAGATGTGCGTGTGTCGTCTGCGTGCCAGCCCAACCAGTGATGAATCATGGACCATAAGTTAGGGGGCAAGGATATTATTCAAAAAAAAAAAAAAATTAGGAGGGCAAGATTCAAACAATTAATCTCTAGACACTCTTAACCTATAAACCACATATTTTATAGCCATAAAATAGTTCTACAACAAGTTCGTGTTTGTATAATGACCAAAAAGTTTCGGGGTTTGGTCTTCCAATATCAATAGACTGATTGTTTCGCTACTCTATCTTCCAAAAGGAAAGAAGATTTCTGAGAGTTATTTACTAGATCCGAAAGAGAATACTAAGTTTCGTCCAATAACTAAAAAATGTATCATGCCTGAATCTTATCGTAGTTTGAGGTGGTGGAGAACCTGGATCAGAAAAAACAGGAATTCTAGCTAATTGTAAGAAGTTAGAGCGCCTTTCGACCTACATGAAGATCCGCTACATAACCCAACCCGTGTCCATATCTAATGGAGCTACGACTATCATATATCTTAAGCTAATAATTTTAGCATGTTATGTACTCGATCAATACGCTGCAATATAATTTGTTGCATAAAGTTTTGACAATGTGACATGCACATGTAGGTGAACAATGCTGGTAGTTGTAAATATACCAAAACTGTTGATTGCACACCAGAAAGGCTCTTTCAAGTTATGTCAACAAACTTTGAATCATCCTACCATCTTTCACAGCTTGCTTATCCACTCTTCAAGGCCTCTGGACTCGGCAACATCATCTTCGTATCTTCAATTGGTAATTTCATGGCGTTCGATCTTGAAGACGCTTATGGTGCAGTACACGGTTAATCTCTTCATATGCGGTTTCAACCATCAGTTTAAACTTTTAATTTAATATTTTATCTCGTCTTTCATTTTGAATTTAAATTTGTGTCAAACTCAAGTTACCTATTTTATGGGCTATAGACAAACTGAAAAAAATGGGCCTGATGGTCGATTCTGAATTTTAACCGATGTTTGGAAAAATAACATAAATGGATCCTATAACTCATAATTATCATTATAAATATAAACGTGTCATATATTTCTTAATTGATAAAAGAACTAATCATAAATTGCAAATTTTTAAACTTTATTATCAGAGTTTTTAGGCCTTTTCTAACTCTTAGCCCTAGCAAGTGTCTTCCTTATCTATGGTTAGGAAAGGTTCTGACCTTATAAAAAAAAATATACTTATTTTTAATTGTTTGATTTATATGTGCAGGAGCATTGAATCAACTAGCAAGAAATTTGGCTTGTGAATGGGCTAAAGACAACATTAGGTTTAATTCTGTTGCACCGGGATATATTAATTAGGACTCCCTTGTGGAAGAGGTGCTTCAATTTTTTCTTTTTAGTATATTACTATTTCAACAAGTTTTGTACGAAACTGTTTAATTATGAAATTGTCTCATCATTATGAGTTGGACTTAAACGATCAGCTTATTTTCACATTGGTGATCAATTATTCACTTTAAGATTATGACTGGTCAATTTATGATTATAAGTGAGCAGTCTAAGATTATAAGAAATCAATAAGTAATCACTTAAAGGTTATATTCTTTAAGGTCGTATAGTTGGTCACTTAAGATTGTAAGTGAAGTTATCACTTTAAACTACAAGTAATCACTTTAAAGTTATAAATTGTTACTTTTGAGAGTATAAGTGATCACTTTAAGATTATAAGTGCAGAAATAGTCTCAATGTGAGATCGTCTCATTTGAAAATTTTTGCATTGTTACTATTGAATATTGATGTTACTTTTCTACATTTTCTAAGACATGGGCATATGCTAGGCTAGCCCACGATAACGGCTCATTAATAGGTTATGGTCATGTCATGGTCACTATTTTGTAAGATTATTACAATACAACACGACAGTATGTAACTTATAGATAGAACCCATCATTTCTAAACAATATAGAATAAATGTTCAACATCTAGAACGATTCACATGCTCGTGTCATGTTAATTATTTTTGTGAATTAAATAGATGTTTTTTCTTTAATTTTGTAGGTATATATGTAGCTACAAGAATTCCTCTTGGACGTGTTGGGAAACCTGAGGAAGTTGCATCCTTAGTTGCTTTCTTGAGTTTACCAGCATCTTCTTATATAACTGGTCAAACTATGGTTATGGAGGTCTAATTGTTAATGGCTTCTCATCCACCCACCAAACTTAACACCAAGCTTTAGTATTTTTTTTTTCACTCAATTTGCATTATTCAGTCACTTTTATTTCTGTATTCTCTCTTATTTTTAAATATCTTATTATTTTAACTTATTATATCTAATTTATAAATCATCATGTCAAAATTGAATGAAGTTAAATGAATCGTTGGATACTATATATATTTATATGTACTTTGTGTTCACAAAGATTCTAGAGTTGGAAGGAGTTAAACTTCATGTGTTAAAGACAAATGTGTCTTATGTTTCCTTTTGTAGCTAATTTATTGTTGCATTCATCCTAATAAAATGACTATATATTTGTATTTTGTATTTTGAAGTAAATTTGCCTAACTTTTCTTGTTACATACTGTTCGAATTATAGGCCTTTTCGAAGTCTTCTCAAAATCTCTTATGACTATAATTAACACATATTGATTATTTATAATATTTGTATATGAGAAATGTATTTAGAGTTGTGTTTAACATGTGTTTGATATGGAAAGATATGGTGTGACTCGAACTTATCGTTGCAATAAGAAAATTATTTCTCGACTATCCTAAGTGTAAATAGACGGGACTTTCCCAAGATTAATACACCCACCAATAACAATGTACACTCATTACTAAAGGTGTGGAGCAAATACGACTCTTGCACAAGTGAATAACAATAGAGAAGAAAATTTGAGAATTGTGTATGAATGAAACATCATCTATTTATAGGGATTTTCTAACGACTCTTTTTCAACCTTCATAAAGCATGGTAAAAGAATATAAAGTTATTGTATTAAAATTAATTCACACCATGAATGAAAAAAGAGTGAGTTGTTAGAGAAATTAAATAATTCCATAAAAAAAAATTTGTTAAAAAAGACTTTAAATGGTCATTTATCCAACACATACTCCCTATGTATCACCTAATTACAAAGGTTTGATTTAAACATCAAATTTATCTTGACTTTGAATAGAATTGAAAATTGAAGTAAAATTTAACTTATCCCTTATAATTAATTGAAATCAACAATCTCAATTCTCAAAACTTTATTTTTTAAATATAACAACGCTAATCAATTTACACAAAGTTATCCCAAACCATACTACTACAAGTAGAACAAAACATAAAGCGAAAAAGTTCTAAACATATTTGAATACAACAAAACAATAGTTTTTGTTGTTAATATCAATATAGCAAAAAAAAAAATGAAAATCCAATAGAAAAAGCTTAAACTCAATCTAATTTATATTGCTAAAATACTTTGAAATACTTCACATATGAGAAGGATTTTACATCATCAAAATAGTAAGTTGTAAATTTGCATATAACGTTTGGTGAGTAATCTTCCTAATATCATATGATTTTGAGAAAAATTAACATTACCAAGTATATATGCAACTCAACGCCCGAGGGTTTGTGGGCAGAGCTCATGAATGCCTAGTAGGTGTGTCCACATGAGTAGGTCCACGACCTAAGAGTTTTGAGATCGTTTCACTAATCCCCCGTGAGATGAAGTGTTACTCTCTTTGCCCCTCTCAATTTACACTACTTTTTATTTTATTATTAATTAATTTTTTCTTTTTAGCAATAGTCTTATTCTCCTCAATTTAATGTCATGAACAAATGTATAATCTGTCTCCATTTTAATAACTTATTTTCATCCTTTATTTATTTTTTATCTCACTATTCAACCCAATTTCTATTGTCTACTAAATTTCACATGTTTATTAAGGCTACCAAAAAACTTGGCGCAAAACTCAAAAACTCAATTTCTTTCTTCTCTCTAATGGCGGATTTCAATCCTCCATCTTTCTCCTTAGGCCTAGATTTTGATTTCGAACCCGTAAACCATAACCACCCGTTAAATACTCCGACCCATGAAAATCCAGTTACACTTGAACCCGGAGAAAAGGAATTAGAAGATGATGTCGAGTTTCAGTTGCGGGTATCCGATTCCGAACACGAATCACCGAAAAAATTTTCAAGGAATCGTCTCCGACGTCTCCGTCGTGGTGGGTCTTCTTCCTCTAAGCCAATTTCCACTCCAATTATCAGTTTTGTTGACGATGATATTGAGGAGTTTTCTGATGAAGAAAATGCTCGTTTAAGTAAGTTTATTCACTCCCATTTTTTTGGGTTATATGTTGTTTTTAATCCTTTTTAAGGAAATTTTTATGGGCTGTTCTAGTTTTAGGATTTATGGATTTTTATGGTGGAATTTCGTGGAGTTTAGTTCAAGGGTTTATTTAATCAATATGAATGTGCGATAATTAGAGATATTCAGATGTACAAATTTTACCAATTAATCAAAATTAAGTATGATTCAACCCTAAATGACCTAATTCGAAATATGGTTCCAAAACCCTACCGAACAATTGAATATACACCTCTGATTACTAAAATCTGAAAACATTCATTTTGTTTCTGAAATTGGAGAGTAGAGAGGTTTATTCTTTGTATTTTTGGTGTATTTCAGCAAGGTTGATACTTTCTGTTGATGTTTTGATAAAGGAGTCTTACAAATTACATGATACAAGTAGATAGTAGTTTCACTATATTTAGTGATCTTTCCTCGAGTATATATGCAGATTATTTGGTATGCAGTAAATGTTGAATTTATGTACTACTCCATTTTGGATGATGTTATGCCTGTGGGCTGTGGTGCACCATATGACAAAGAGCACGAAAATAATGATACGGATTCGATAGCTTGTATATTGATACTCTAAGCCCGTCTGATTCGTATATTGTTAAATTACACTGGACTTATTGTGAATGCCATCATATTAACCGAAAAACACGAGGTGCACACACTTCATAAGCCTAGGAGATATATACCATCCCAAAAGCATATGGCATTGGGAAGAAGCGCTCCAATAACTTATAAGTGTGCCATCATCTTCAATTTGTCGATGTGGGATAAACCATCTCAACATATATCGTATCACCAAGTAACGGACTAGTTGGTAGTGTTAAGAATGAACTTATTTTGAAAGTTAGCGTTGGTGACTTAGATGTTATTCTCTTGGTTTTAAGTATATGGTCTTTGCTCTTAGAGCTCTTACCATGTATTCCCTCATTTGCGACATATCTCCCAGTAAGCTCTCACATAAAAACTTAACTGTTGCAAACCCTATGGAATAATGGTAGTATTGCTTTTTGGGGCGGTTTTGAACATGTTCAACATGTTTGACCGTTGGGGACTCAATATTAATTACATAACATGTGTTAAAGCTGTGAGAAAAATATTTTAATTTTTGAAATTGGACAGAGCTTTCAAAGAATTTGTGAATTTTTGCTCCGCCTATGATTGCTTTGATACGTATAGCTAGTCTGATGACATCTAGATAACAGATCATCTTCAGGCGGCTCAGCAACATTCTACATGTTGTAGCTCAAAGTTACCATTATCAGGACATGGGGTTTTGACGAGGCAACAGGAAAGTGTTGTGAATAATAAAAAGGTGAAACACGATTCAAGTTTTCCTTCAACAAGTTTTGGTTCTAGCAAAGGAAAACGATTGTTTTCTGATCCCTCGGCAAGTCCCCTTAGAAGGTTTCAGCTGCTTGATTCGGAATCAGATCTCGACGAGCCACCAGATAATGTATACATAAACCGAAACTCTAATGGTGCTAACTGTAATGATAAGAAAAATGATTCCAGCCATGGAGGCCACGAAGTTCCCCTTGTGAAAAATATTGATTCATTACCGCCCATTTCTCAGAAGCAAGATCTATGGAAAGATTTTAGCGTCAATGAAAATCATTCGGTAAAGACCCCTGTGTTCGATGAATGCTTTGAAGAATATTTCAGAACTTCAAAATCAACGAAACTTGCGTGTGATTCTCACAAGTCGTGTTCCAGTGAACAAGGGAAAAGCTTACATAATGCCAACAAACAATTGCAGCAAGGTTTAGGACCTGTTCCTCCATCTCACTATTACTTTTATCATGATGATTTGAGGATCCAGGAATTAGTCCGCAGCCGTCTACCTCACTTTTTCCCATTGAGTTCTGCTGGTGATGCAAGACACCAGTCACACAATGCTTCATCTATTGATTACATGTACTAATGCTATTCTTTGTTTTTATTCGTAATTCTTAAATTTTGAACTTGAAGTTGTAGAATCTTATGTTTCCTATCTTGGGCAGGGATCAATTTGGTCAGGAGGGCGCTAAACAGCGGAATGGCAAACAAGTTGCTTCAGAGAAAAGCGCCAAAAAGGGTAGAAAGAAAACAAAGAAGTCTAGTGTAGAAGATACATTACTTGATTCTGGAAACTGGATAAATCCTAAACAAACAGCCAACATGCCAAAAGATGCTGGCAGGAGAAGGGTTCATGCTCATGGACAATCAGCTGGTCATTGGATTACAGCAGAAAATGGAAAGAAGGTGAGTAGCACAACCTTTCTTGCAGAAAAACTCTTTTATTCTCCCGCCCCCGAACACAGACACGCGCACACACACACACGCACACGCACACACGGACATCTATATTTGCTGATAATGATGTATACGCGACATGCCAAAAGATGCTGGCTTGAGACGGTCTCACTGTGAGATGTGCCTTATATGTGGGTCAAATAGCCCAACAAATACAAAGTATTAGTATATGGGCTTTTTGTTTTAAGCTCGTCTCACCAAGAGATGGTCGCTCACAAGAGTAGCTCTTGTATATTAGACCTTTCAATTGTTCCTATTTAACCTATATGATCACCTATCTCATTCCACTACATTATCGTTGTTCAGGTATATATCACTAAAAACGGGCAAGAATTGAGTGGTTCACTTGCTTACAGACATTACATGAAGGTATTAATATTTCTGTTCGTTCAAACTATGTTCATATTACTTACATTTACGCTATCCTTCAAAAATACCATGAGTTTTTCTCCTTTTAATCCCTGCTGCTATTAAGCGAACAAATAATCGGCAACAATTATCCTATTTGGGTATTTACTAATATACTTTGGAGATGTGAACTAACCTATAATTTTTGCTTTGTACAGGAGAGTGGAAAAGGTTTCAAGAAGGCGAAGAAGAAGATTACTGCAAAGAAAAAATAAAAGTTGAAGCTGCCGAGCTAGCCATGTAAATTTCCGTTTCTGTATCTCATTTTCAATAGTGTTCCTGTGAACAAGATTTGCATTCATCGAATTCTTGTAGTTTTGGTATAATACTTATGGCTTCCGTTAGTAAGATTTCGTTGATTTCCACCACAAGCTTCTCAAACATATCGTAACTGAATTTACTCGCTAGCTTGTTCTATTTCAGTGTCAGATTGTGATAAAATTAGACTTTACCTATTTAGAATCATGCGTCTAGAGGTGTTCAAAACAGATCCGAATTAGACTTTATTTCACGGTATTTTCGTTACCCCTCGACCCTCACAACATTAAAAGTATCGTGTACAATACATCTAGCATATGTATTAGTCTCTTCAATGGTATTAGGGCCAAAAGGTGTAAAAGAATCCATTCTAATTAAAATATTAACTTTTCGTATAAATATTTAATGTTTTGTAAGAGGTAGAAAATATGTGTTAGGGCAACTAAATTAAATTAAAGGGAGTATTTAATTATAATTATATTTCAACTTGATGCAAAAATTAAAATTTTTGTAAATTAAAATTTTTGTAAAATTAAATAGAATTAAATTGTTAATTAGGCCTACTATCATACACTTATCGATCAATAAAACAATATAAGTGAAGAGAAATTAATGAATTGCGTTAAAAATAGGGCAACTAAATTAAATTAAAAGGAGTATTTAATTTAGAGTTTATAAGACTTATAAAATTGAGAGAAAGTGTAAAGCAATGATCAGATAAAAACATAATATTCAATATTGTAATACACAAAAATAAAAATATCAATATATAGATAGAAAAAATAATCATTTTCCTAAGATCCCTCAACCTTAATATGAACACAAATGCTTGCAAAATTCCAAGCAATCAAGAATGGCCTCCAAGTTATCACTTATTTTGGATTGTCAATTGTCATGCATGAGTTGTGGACCTATACCAGCTATTTTCCATTAATGTTCATGTCATACTCCCTCCGTCCTATGTAATTTGCTATATTTTTTATTTTTCGTAGAAAATTTATTACATGCCTACATTTCTATTTTTGAATATGGCCGCAACTCTTTTATAATTTTTATCTACATATTTAAATTACAGTTGGTCTTCTAAGAGACGTTACTCATGTCCAACTCATTAAAACTTAATGAATACTCTTATTTTGTATTTTTCTTTATGAGCCAACTCAATTAGAGATGACCTCTTAAAGATACCGTTTTCCACAAGAATTTGTATTTAAATTATTCTTTTATCTCATCTGCATATATTTCCCATTCCTCATAAAATATAATTTTGTACACAATTTTCTTAATTTTCTCACATTTTATGTGTACCAAATGCTACGGGACAGAACGAACAAGTGTTTTATGACCTCTTGAGAGGTCTGTCTGTCTTGTTTCTTGTAGTGTGGCCAAGAATATCAAGATTAATGTCTCAATATGGAAGTAGACAACTCTTGACTTCATTGAAAAATCATAAATTGAATCATTTTTGAAATAGAACACCTGAGATTGAATCAAATGATCTAATCCTAGAGATAGGCTTGGAGTTTCTTAGATCATAGACCTCTTATACGGTAGATTGAGACGAAGTCAGAATTTTAGGTGAAAAAATTTGATCAGTTTCTTTATCTTGATGGCAAACTCAATGAGTATTGTGACTTAATATAAGTAGAGTAAATAATTTATGGATCTAATACCCAAAATATACCATTTTAACTGAGTTATGTTCAACCATCGCTCATGAGTAGCTCCACCCAACCTTTGTTCACTAGTATCTTCGCCCTTTATGGTGAAATATCCGAGTTTACAAGTCTGCCACATTTGACTCAAAATCTAATCTCTTACGGATTCAAACACGCTATTATTAAAATCCTAAAAAGGTGATTAGTAAAGATATGGTTGTACTCCCTCTGTCCCATAATTTTAGCCTCATTTATTCATCAACCTAAATTTATTTATATTTTTTTAGTCTATAAGTTACTCCTTTCTATTTACTTGTTTCATTTACTATTTGGCACTACTTACCATTCTCTTTTAATTTGTATTTTATTCTTATTTTATAAATTAAAATATAGTCAAATAGGATTTTCTTTTATTTGTCTCAATGTAATGATTATTAATATCAACTTTTTATAATTTTTAATGAAACATAATTAGAGATATTAAGAGTCAAAATATTACCTCGATAATTGTAAAAAAGCAAATGGGACAAGTAAAATCAATAGGAGAGAGTAAAATATATTCAAATAAGATTTTATTTAATTTGTCTCAATATGTACTTCATTAATATTAACATTTTATATTTTTTAGTTATTAATATTAACATTTTATATTTTTTAGTTATGCATAATTAGAGATATTATTAGTAAACATGAAAAATAGAAATGAAGCTAAAATTATGGGATGGGGAGCAAATAACTTGCAAGAGTGAACACTTCCATAAAGGAAAAAGGAGGATTAAGAATATAATTTCCTCAGCTAATTCATAATGGTACAATACAAAGTGAAATATGCTCTGCTAACACAATTTGACCAAGACAAAGTGTTACTCCCTTAAATTTAAGGGACATTAACGCCATTAATTACAAAGAATACAGGAATAACATTACTAATCCTAACTTAAGCCATCATTATTTCAACTTCTAAATGTGTGTTGCCAGAGCATTTAAAACAAAATTCCTAGCCTGAGCATGTTTCGCTCCAGAACTTGGCGGATAAACACTCCTCCGAATAGATGACTGCTTGTACCGTATTATTATCCATGGTTGCTTATGTCTTACGTGTTCAATGGGATGTCCGGAGAATGGTAGTTTACATGGGTTCGGGGAGAAGAATAGGACAGGTAGTCATTGTTCCTTCTTGCATCCGACATTCAGATTTTCTGCTTTAAAACCTGGCGTAGTTGGAGCTTCTGAGATTGCATTCTCGCCTCGAGGAGTTTGTGCTTCAAACTACCTTTATGTGCCCCACGAGGCCATTCCATACAACCCTTCATCCCTCGATTAGTTTCCGGTGAGCTCCACCCAACCATGTCTGTAGGGCTAATCCCACCCTTGCTGGACCCACGATCAGGAGACATTGTAGCCCCGTTTGAAACCCTTCCATTCGAAAGCCTTCCGTTAACACCATCTACCGAGATGATTTTGTAGTTATCACCGCTGTTATTGGTGCCTGATCGCCACAATCGTGTTATTGACTTTACCTTCTTTTGATGCTTTGAGGGAACGGAGCAGACTTCACTAATCTCGGTAATGGGTGTCTCATCACCCACCTGTTCTTCCCACTCGGTGCAGCTACCGGAGACATTACTATCTCGACACACCCTATTCGCCGACATTGTACTTCCCTCGGGTGAATAACTAGAACCTTGGTCTTCCAAGTGGCTCGCAGTTTCCCATCCACTCCCGTCATCCTCCATGTCGGCACTCTGATTACCATATCCATTCGAATGTCTCAGAATAATGTCCTTGGTTTCGTTCTTGATCTCGGGGCTTACCGTACGAACTTTGGAAGCATGGCTTGCCGGACTGTACTCAACACACGGTTCAATCTCTCGACAGTTGCTTTCCCCCATCACCATTTCTTCAACAACCGCAAAAATATCATCCGGGTTAGATGGCTCATACGTAAACTCTTTCATATTGTGGATGTCTATCGATGCAGCAGCCCGTCGAAACATCTCAGCTTCCCTCATCTCGTTCGTATCGAGGCTCACACCTTGCAACCTAAGAAACTTTTCAAGCTCCGATACAAGGTAGTTCATTTGCGAATACTTTTGACCAAGAGCGACTTTCGCATCAACGAGTTTCATCTGTACACGTTCTTCTCGCCAAACCTCGGCCATCTGCAACATTTTCCTCTCTTCGTCAACTTCCTCCCGGATCTTCATACACTCCTTCTTAAGCGAGTCAACTTCAGCCTTATCCTCCCCGATTTCTTTCGCTAACTCATCACATACCTCCTCTATCAACTCCCGAGCTTTCCTCTCTTTCTCGTAATCCTGCATATATCTCTTTGCTGATAACTTAACCTCCGCAAGTTCATTGACCAACTTAGAGTTGATAATTTCGAGTCTCTGACGATTCTTCCTTTCTCGACTCAAATCGGATTTAACGTCATCAATGATTGCACGAACTTTCTCATGTTCTCTGCTGCGCCACGACGCTCTTTCCTCGCTAAGCTTCTTCAAGAAATGCTCAATCTTCTTCTTTGAGGATCGTCTTTCTGTTTCCAGCTCCTCTATACGCATTCGAGCTTTTTCTAGTTCCTTCTCAAGCGCTGAGATCATTGAGGTAGAATTTACTTTTCCGTCAAGCGACTTCAAATCATCAGGATGTTCATTTGATGCTTTTGAACAAACCGGGTCCCACTTTGTCGCCCCTTCCATTGCATAATTAGCAAAGCGAAAAGGGGATTGCCACTGGTACAGGGTTAATAAGAATGAAGTTCACATCAGATGAAACACGAAAACACAAGATTAGTTTTACCATATGAATTAGAATAGAACCATTAAGACAATTAATCAAACCCGACTTTATAAAAGATTGAATCATTTCATTTATCAAAGTAGAAATATATACCTCACAAAGATATCCATTGATCGGACCATTGACCGAACATGGGCTCCTAAGCGGATCTTTTGCCTCAGAGCCACGCTCTCGGCTAGCATGTTGACAGGACAAGCGATCACCACCATGCCCAATTGCAGGCTGCACAAAAAAGGGAAGTAATCAAGCTCAAAATCGATGCTTCCTACAATTCCACGAAAAACACGAAAAAAATTCACCCGTTCATAATATCACAACTAACAATGATAGATTCATCCATCTACAAGAAGCGGTAGGAAATCAAGATCACCATAAAATAAGGACGTAAGTACAAGATAATGCGGGAATTAACACTCTGAAAGTGTCATCGCTAATCACGAATAATAAAAGTAAATTATGGTCAGTCTTGGGCTATTTTTGGGTCATTTTGAGCCCATTACGTTTTCAAAAAGCGAATAATGTTACTCTCCTTCGAATGAACAATTCAACCGACCCAAAAGACTTGACATGTAACATCATCATGGAGATTCAACATGATTAAGATCATACTAGTATTGGATAGATCAAGAGATGTTAAATGCAATATTAACAACTAAGCATTTACCCTACTTAAAAGGACATCTTAATTATACAAAATCAGCCCTTCAATGCAATCATTAATATCCAAAATGATCATTAACACACACCACAAACATGTAACGACCTAATTAAGGGTTGATAATTTTCCACAAATGCTACCAAATACCAACATAAGAGTAGATACTTTTATGAACAAAAAGCAATAAAAAATGGTCCAAAACTAAGAAAAACATTAATTCCCCAATGCAATATGATTGTCAATGTTGATAATTCATTCAGCCAAACAAAATTTTTTAAAAAAAATACAAATCTTAAAAATCTCATTTACTCTTCCTTCAATACCATTAATAATAAATACCTAACAATAATATATAGCAAATTCATATTTTTGGATAAAACATCAAATACCCAAATGATGATTCAACATTTGTAACATTTTCCACCAATTAAACTTCAAATTAAATAATTAATGAAGTCACCTATAAACCCTAAATTTCCCATCTTAATCTTACTTTACACCAAAATACCCAAAAAAAAAAACACTCAAAAAAATTCAAAAAATTGCCTTAAGCCCACTAGAAGTTATTTACTAACAAGGTTAAAATTTGTATAGAACAAATGAATAATCAATGAAGTCACCTAATGAACACTAAATTTCCCATTACATGGTTTACACCAAATTTCCCATCTCAAACTAATTTTCCACCATTATTCAAAAAAAAAAAAAAGACTAATTTCAACCCAAAATGCATTAAACCCACTAAAATAATTATATCAATGCAAGACAAGGGGGTGAGAATGAGATCATATAAGCAACATTATCCTAATAATTATATTACTAAGAAATTAACAAAAAGGTCAATTTTTTTATAAAAAAATGATTTTAGCATATTCTTTTTTGAATGAAGAACAAGCAAAAATGAGCAAACCTTAAAGTTAAGATCTTGAATCTCAAACAATGAGTTAAAACAAACCTTAAACCCTAATTTATTTTCTTCCTCTTCTTCATTTTCTTTTATTTTCTTCTTATTCTTCTTCATCTTTTCATCCCCTCCATTATTTTCTGGACCCACCAACTGCATCCTCCAAAGAGTAGCACCAAGCTTCCTTGCAGAAACAATGGAACCCACTTTCTCTCTCCTCTTTTTCCGACGACATTCCGGCGACTTCTCATCTGGGGCATTTCCATGCTCTTTCCGCTTCACAAATCTTCCATTTTTGGGGTTTTCTCTCTCCTCATGAAACTTCCACCGGAGTAGTGGGGTAGGCGGGCCGGACTTTTTGGAAACCCGAGGGCTATTCCGGGTAGGTTTCCGGGGTTTTTTGGGAAGATCTGGGTTTTTATGGAGTTGTGGAGGTGGGTTTTTTTTGGAGGAAAGTAAAGAAGAAAGGTCGGTGTTTGGAGTGATCTTCATTGTTGGAGGAAATGGGTAGCTGTAAAATCCGCCATTGAAGTGAAAGGTTGAAGCTTATTTTTCTTTTATCTTTTTTTTTTTTGATGTAGCCTTCGGTTTTGAGGAGAGAGAAAGCTGAAAAGGAAATGAATCAAGCAAAAATAATGTATTTGAGAGAGGTGGGAGTAGAAAAGAGAAATGCGTATGAATGTACAATTATACGGGTCAACGTATATTTCTACGGTGAATTGCATTGGATTCTATATGTGTCTGAAACGATGTCGTTTTATAAACTAGGATTATATGCGAATAAAACCATACAACTCCATCATTTCAAAAAAAAATATATATATACATATTGATATATATACAACTCCATGAGATTAAGAATCTTCGCCCTCAGTATTATTTGGGAATTTATTTCTCACCCTATGTTGATGTAAATTTTATTTTTCATGGTATCGTTCATATAAGACGGTACATAAACTTTTATTTATTTTTTTTTATTAAAATTGCTATCTTAAATGACGGTTTTGTATAATTTTATTTAGCAAATCGGCATTTGAAATGGCGATTTTTGTCAAATTATAATTAAAAAAAATTAAAATGGTAAACCGCCATCTCTGATGACGGTTTTAATTATTTAAAATTTTTTAATTTTCACCAATTTACTATCAAACCATTATCTCAGATGGTAGTTTACTTGTTCATACAAACCATTATCTGATTTGGCGGCTTCCTATCAAAAAAAAATATTTATCCAACGCGGACGGTATTGAGGGAAATATAAATCCATGTTACGTAAAATGGGAATTATTTTGTAAAAAATTAATATTGTGAGAATAGACTCTAAGATTAAGGTTGTTAAGCTTAGGTTAAAAGTTTTGTGTTTAAAAGTTTTTAATATCTCTTTTCGGTAAAAAGAAAAGATTTAACTAGTTGGAAATGGTGATGTTTAAAATAGATTTGACCTAATAATTATGAAATTTTGTTTAAGTGACTTGATTTTAACTCATTATTAAAATGCATTTATAATGATATAAAAATCAATCTATACATAAAACTCAATTTTGATCTGATTCGGACGTATGATGAAATCGACTGATAATCTGAATGAACGCAATTTCTCAAGTCAAATCTAACTATACTTGTCTTTCGGGTATGAGTTTGCTTAGGTTACGATTTTGATCAATTGAATAAAAACATTACTCATATTAAATTGTAAAACTCATAACACAGAAGAATAATAATCAGAGTTGGTTTAACGCTGAGCAAGGTTAGAGGCCACCCCATAATAATATTAATGTGATAATGACATACCACTAAGGCACATACAATACAATTATTTTAATTTAAGTACACTTAAAGAGTAAAAACTAGCACGTTAACGCAATCCAAGTGAACACGAATGTATGTATGGAGATGGTGGCAAAATTTAATGACAGTAGTTGTCTCCTTCTTTCTGCAACTTATTTCTTGGCAGTTTCTGCAAATTTATTCTTATTTCTCTACATTATTAAACATTAATAATTAATAACACTTTCATATTTATGAGATCGTCACATTTTTTTAATATGTTTTATTTATGATTATTATTTTTTTAATTTTTATTTACATATTTTAATTTTCCTCTAATATTATCTACACTATTTTAATTATTTTATAATTTTTTGATTTTTATAAAAAAATACAACTGTAATAATTTACTGACGGAATTGAGATCTAAAATGTCCATATATCTTGTCTTATAATGTTGTGCTTGTGCAACACTCTGTTTCTTGCATTATTTTTTTAGCCTCATTTGGAATAGAGCATCCAAGGAAAATCTCACGTGGCTTCACATTGGGATTGAAATGTGAAAATAAGTATTTTATTTATATAATAGGATTGCATAAATTTACTTATTATAGGAGTATTATTCGTAAACAAAGTTTGTGCTTGCCGCTTATTAACATTATTTCATTTTAAATTGTTAATTCTAATTATAAAATATAAATAAAGAATTTCAAAATGATAAGGTTTAGTAAGTCATTTATATAAATTCTCAATTTTAACTATTTTTAAAACAATGCTCAAATTCATATTTGCAATTTTTTGATTTGTCAAGCACTAAATTATATTTGATTCTAGATTTCCAAATAAAATTATTATTCTCAAACATAGCATAAATTAATTATTATTAGATTCCTCTTGATGTTAGGCACTTAGGTTTTATATTTTGAATTTTTAAGTAATTGATCTGAAAACTTTATTGGTCGCAATCTTTTTTTTATGGTATGTAATAAGATAGTATACTCTTAAGTAAATGAAATGGAAAGGAAGAGATCTCAAGTATACTATATTAAAAAAAAAACTTATAATCTATAATGGTCTATTTGAAAAATAATAATTAGCAGAAGTTGTTAACTGGTTTGACAAGTTAAAAGCAGTGGTTGATAAACTTGTTTATGCTAGTTGATTAAGTCAATTGTTCCGAAGATATTTGGTAAAAGTTAATATTTAGTTGTTTGTTGTTAGTTGAAGGAGAAGTTAGTAAAAAACCAAAAACCATCAATTGATTTCAAAGCTAACTTTTTAGGTTCTTTACAAGTTATTTACCGAATATTTTTAACTGTCTAATCAAAGACTAAAATCCAAGTAAAAAGCCTAAATAAAAATTATTTGTCAAACACGACTAAGATCTTAAAGAACATACCAAGAAGCACAAATTATTGAAAGGGTTTCGAAGCTAATAGTGATAGTAATAGTGCACAAATTCAGGACTCATGTGAAGAACTTTTCTCTTTTTCATAAAACTCATGTGAGGGGCAAGAGAAGAAGTCAACAAAGGAGCTACAAACTACTCTTAACAAGTTATATTATTATGCTTTGGACTTGTTATAAAAAAAATATTATTATTTTCATTTCTTAAAGATTACGCATTTACCATAAAAAAGTCTCACAAATTTAAAAGGACAAAGGGTAACCGAGTAGTAAGGCTATAGTCTAAGTTCAATCATCATATCAAGCATAGTAGATATATAGTAGGTACTTCAAAAAAGTCAAAATTAAATAAGAATTTCTACCATGTTAAACTAATATAGGTTTTCAGTATGCTATTTATTTTTATTAGGCCAACTATTTTAAATAATTTTTCCATTATTAATGATAGAAAGGGTTTTATAGATTTTTTACATGTCTCCAAACTTAAAATCATGGCAAGATGCCAAACAAGGAGCCATGGCTCGTTAAATATACTCTTTTTCTTTTTCTTTTCTTTTCTTTTTATTTTGATAAAGAACCGAATGCATCTAACGTATTATATCGGTTATAGTAAAAGTACACAATAACTGTTTTATTTTACATTTTATCAAAATTTTAAAGGTTAAAATAAGTACGTAAACTAAACAAAATTATTGCATATATAATTATGCAAATATTTAAAATCTATTGTTTTGAAGGGTTTATACTTAAATAGGATCGGAGTATGGATTGGATTCATGTCTAGAACCACGTATGTTCATTTGGTGACTCCATATAAAGAGAGAAAGTTTGAAGATTAGGGCAATATGCACGTTGCAATGTCTAAGAAGTACTGAGAGAAATGGAGCAAGACTAGTATTTTCATTAGCAAGTAAAGTTGTAAACATGTCTTGATGTCTAAGTAAATAACAACATGCATAATTTTCTTGATTAAACACGTATATACATGTCTATTCTAACTAAATTGACTTCGTGCATGATTTTATGTCCATAAATAAATCGAAAAGTATATATAATGTATATATATAATAGCGATGATCTATTGTTATCAGAAATCTCAAGTTTAATATAAGTGATCTAAGTATTAAAATTATGTATTCGAATTGTTTTATTGAGTTTGAGTTGAATAATGTTAGATCGGGATAAATTGATTTTATATTTACAAAAATAGTTGCTTCACTAGAAAGTTAAAATTAAAATTTAATTTAACTTGAATTCAGCTTATAATATTATTTAGACAATACTATCTACACTAAAAAATATTTTATTAATATACTTTAGGGGATTGATTTTAAAATTGACTTGTTATTTGATTGAATAATTAGAATTGAATGAAAAGCATGAATAAAAGCTTTGGTTGGATTTGAAAGCAACAAATAGACAATAATAATCTTTTATGGAGTATAATTAGCAATAATGAGATGTTTTGAGAGTAAAATATTGTTAATAATTAGTTAAGGTTGGGGATAGCTCCCTTGATTGACCCTACAATCCCAACCGTTGAAGGATGGAGCTGGCGCCTAGCTAACCAATACCCAACATATGTGGGACTTTATTTAGAGAAAGGTTACTATGGATGGATAGCATATATAATAATTTGCTATTGATAATACTACAATATGTTGTAATAAAAAATGTATTTTTTGATAGCAAACTTAAAAAAACATTAAAGGTGCACTTATATTTCTATTGTACTTCTATGCAATACCCTACATCGGAATAAATCAGAGAATTTTAAAAAGATTAGGAACAAATTTAATTATATTTATAATATAATAACAAATAAAATGATATTCAAATTTCAAAATTTATTTACAAAGTAAAAGAAGAAAAGAAAAAAGAAAAATAATTTATATGAATTTAAAATATATAGGATTTTTTTTTTTAAAAAAAGTATAGATCTTAAAAGACCAAAAAACTGGTAGAATAAGTGCACTCTAGTATTTACTAGTTGTTGAAATTATGTACACATTATAAAATAATTATTTAATACTATCTATCTCAAATAATTAATTTTTCTTTTCTATTTAAATTGTCTGATTAAATTTGATTCATATTTATCTTTATCTTGATCTATATTTTTAAAATTATCATCCATACATTAATTTACATTTTTATGTCAGAAGTATCACTCATTTTCTACTCCAAATACACACTTTGATGTTTGAAGTATTTTTAGGCTAGTCCGACTCAATACCATTAATTTTATACTCGATAGAACCGCCGAAAATTATTTGTAACAAGACAGTAACATTATTTATGTTCACAGAAATCTACGATAAAATTTTTAAAATAGTCTATGTAGTTGGAAAGGAAAATAAGAGCTAGCAAATGTAGGTCAAAATAAACTTTATTATTTAAATTAATTGATTGTGAAATTGTGATATGAAGTATAAAGTAATTCTCTCTTTTTATGCGGAACAATTTGCATTAAATACCAATAACCTATTTTCTCCGTTTCGAATTACTTGCAATATTTACATAATAATACTATTCATCAACAATTTTGTTTACGTAGTAATATCTACTTATGCATAAGAAATAATATAGTCATGTGAGATCTTATTTGATTCGGCTTAATGCCTAGTTTTTAAATATATAAGTTTCATAACATTTTGTCGAGCGAAAATGAAGATATTTAGTATCAAATTATGCCTTTAAAACATGTGAAAAACAATGTTGCAAGTAATTTAAAACTGAGGAAGTATGTTAATTACTCCACAAACTATCTTAATTACAAACTCAAATTGAAAAATGAATGTTGTTTCAGTTAGAGCAAAGACTTTCTTTCGTACATTAGTTTTCAGATTCGATTCCCACCTAACATTAGCATTGATTTTTACTTTGTCTACCCTATAAAAATAAAATAAAACTCATACTTCCTATATTCCATTACACTTGCTAGTACATTTCATCTTTTACGCAATTCAATGTGTTATTTTAATCATTTTTAACCAAAAATTATAAAAAACTAACATTTTAGAAATATGCGATTAGACGATTTAATCTAGCTTTCACTTAACTATAATTGTTCTTACACATTACCCACAAAATATAAAATAAACCTAAACGATAAATAATTTTAATTAATAGCCTTGTGATAATCTTGATATCCCTTAATTAATGTTATCCAAATGTTTTTTTACGTGAAGCAAACTTTTTGGGATACCTGCCGACTCAAATATAGTCATACGCGGAATGATAGTTAGTTGGGCCATTTTTTTTCCTTGTCACAACTCACAACTAGTTGATTATTGTGATGCAAATACAATAATTTCAACTATATATCCACCAATCAAAAAATATCAACATATTCAACAAGTATATGGGCATTTCAAAAATTCAAAATTCAACCAGTATGTGATATACACACTGAAGGATCTAGGGTTCCGAGTCCAAGGCACCAATTAATTGATGAAATTTTGATAGAGTTTTATTTGTAAAATTAACAACTATTTTACCCTTACTTGCTAAAATTTTAAATACCAAATATCATAAAAGGAAATAGAACAAAATAAATCAACTCAGCTAATTAAAAAAAATGAGGTAAAATAAATGAATAAGAAAAAATTACTAAAATGAGGGAGGATTTATCATCAAAAGACTTCGGTATTAGTTTTACACTTTTACTTTTACCAACAGAAAAATCTACTTTAAATTGTTTTATAAAAAAAAGGCCTAGGGGCACGTGACTCCGTGGACTTTAAGGTAGCTCCTCCACTGGATATAATAAGTTATACATAATGATATTTTCTTTGTGAGGGTTCCATTATTCAAAATATTAAGGCTTTCAACTCGAGAAAGACTTGAAAAAACAATTGAGATTGTTGTGAAACAAAAATAATATTATTATACTAATATATAGAGCTAGGTTAGTTTCAAATCGTGCTAGCTCAACATCAGCCAAAATATGTGATATGACTTATGAGTCATGTTTAGAAAGTTTTTTTAAGTATTAAATTTTTTTAAACATTAATGTGAATTATTATTTGAATTGATATTTTTAATTGTAGATTAATGTTAAAGATAAGAATTGCGTAAAGTATATGTTAGAGTATATAATATATTTATAGGTCACAAGTTAAATCTCGATCACCTCTTATTTAAAGTGGAATAATTAATGACAGATATAAAAAGAATTTGTGTTGAATCTATAGTTCATGCCCAAATAGCTCTCACATGAAAAAAGAAAATTTGAATAAAATAAGATGTTTTAACAACTTAATTTCAAAAATAAACTTCGTGAAAACTTAATTCCCAAAATAAGCGTCCGTACATCCAAACCTAGCCTTGGAGTAACTCGCTGTTACTATCAGCGACTTAAAAAAAAAAATTTTTTAAAATAATTTTTTTCTTTTAAAGTTGCTGTTAGTAACTGCGACTTAATGCGTTTTAAGTTTTCAGTTCTCAGTTACTTCCTCATTCCAACCTATGAGATTAACGAGTTGACCAGTTAACCTTAAAGTCGCTGTTACGACTTAAGGAGTTGACTGGTCAACTCACTCAACTCCCTAAGTTGCTGTTAGTTACAGCGACTTATGGCTTTTATTTATTTATTTATTTATTTTTGTCTTTTGCTGTTAGTAAGAGTGATTTACTCCAAAGCTAGGTTTGGATGTACGGACGTTTATTTTGGGAATTAAGTTTTCACGAGGCTTATTTTTGGAATTAAGTTGTTAAATAATCTTATTTTATTCAAATTTTTCATGAAAAAACGTGTTAAAGTTTATAAATATTCAATGGTCTCAACTGTCTGCTTTTTTTCTTATTCGGCCTTGTAAAGTTAGAGGGTAATAGGGTATACTTGTGCTAGCCCAAGAATACAACGAGGGAACCTACTTGGGCTGTATTGGTTGAATTGAATTGGGCCTATTAATTTTTAAAGTCAAACCTAGTCTCTTAATTATGAATTCAAGCAAGTTCAAAACACAAATTGTTGTGAGAGACAGTCTCTCCAAAAAACACATTAGATATATGAGTTAAATAGTCCAATTAATATAAATTAAAGAGAAAACAAAAATGTGAGCTTATTATTTTGTGGTTTCTCACTAGAGTAGCTAATCCCAAAATCATCAAGGAAATGCGAACACTCAGATGCTCTCTAAATAAATAGGCTTTGAAAAGAAAATTGTGAGTGACATACAACTCTTTTAAGGAGACACAATTACAATTAAACGAACTACATTAAAATTGTAACTATGCCTTAATAATAAAAGTAAATCCGTAGCACAAAATAAGGTAAATAAATAACTAAATAAACAACTAAGGTAGAATTTAGGAATCTCAAGCGAACTGTAGAGCTAAATTAATTGAGGGAAATCACAAGATAAATAATACTTGAATAAAATAGTGCTTGTGATTATATTTGTTGTAATTATAAAATTACATAACAACGAAAGCCATAAATTTTGTACATGATTTTACTCTTCCAATCATTGTATTGAATCTTAATGCTCTAATTTTGCACCTAGTTACAAATTAATATACAAATGAATTATTGTAAAATACAAAAATAATATTTAATTTTTCTATACAATTCCAAAAAATAGGGAACTAAATCAAAAATTTGTACAAAATAAAGTATTCAATATAAATAAAAATAATCCACACTATTTCTATATACATTTGTTTGGTACAAAGTACCCGTTTTAAAAATTAAATCTTGTCTTATTTTAAACATGTATTATTTTTTTCAATGTGAGACCCGAGCTTCCCTCAGCCTACCCTCTACTCATCTAATTAACTTCGGGAATACTTTGCAACATAGGTTTCCAACACCTATAACGAGTTTCACAATTAACACTAACTTTCACCAATTGTCCTAAAACTTGTTCTATAGATAATCCTTTTTGTTCTTCATTAATCTTCCCTAATAGTCTCTCTAATTGCTTCTTAGTTACCTTTACTTTTACTTCTTTAATTTTTGTTGTTGAATTTCCTCCAATTTTGCTAATTTTAAGCTTTTTTTCTTCCATTTTCATTGCGGATTTTTCTTCTTTATTTATTAAAACTGGCTTCCAATCTTCTCCTCCCCATTGAGTTTGTGATTCATGGATTATGCAAATACAATTTCCCATTAATTTTTCGCTTTTTGAGGGTCAATTTTGAGTTGATCTAATGAGATTTTAACAAGTTTTCTAATTTTTTTATTCGATAGCAAGTTAGAAAATCTCTATGAAACGGATTTTTGTGTAACAAAGCTAAATATGCTTAGATGAATTATGAATATGAATATGAATATATGATGCTACCATTTATGTGGGAGTGGTTTATATATACTCTAATAAGGATGGACTAATTACTATTAGAGAGAAGAAAGGGTCAAATTAACATTTTATTAAATTAATAGATGTGGACATGCATGCATGCAGGATTAGAAAATAAGGAGGCAGTCCAGCATAGCAGGTGAAAATATTAGAAAAAGAAAATTTGACCTGGCTTTTGTTACACTGGTAGATGATTATGGATTGGGATAAAATTTGCTCCATCTTTTTATTTACATGTCTTGTAAATTTATTTATTTTTTATTTTTGACTATGACTCATATTTTTTTTAACTTTCATTCGTATTATCATATATTTAACTTATATTTTCTTTCATCCATATATTTCTTTTTCTACTGAAGTTCTCATAGAAGTACAATTTGTCATTTGTCATTCTTAATTTGCTCCATCCATATTTTCTTAAGCCTACCTTGACTTCTAATCTGCTACCATCAAATCGTGATGTTTTTCACTTTTCTCGCAAGAAGAGATGCAATCTCTAGCTTCTCTCACCTAATTAAGTTTATTTCTAATCTTATCCATTTTGGTTCTTCACATATCTACCTAATCATTCTCATCTCTGCTACCTCCATATGATATTCTCCCACTTGTTCTCCCCATCAAAATTACATCGCAAATATTGCAATTTGTCTTAGTACGACTTTTTTGTCACCCTTTTAACTATTAAATAAGAAATTATGGATGCATTTTTTTTAATAAATCTCCATATCCTGATTATAGTTTTTCTATGAGCAAAATACACTGGGTACGATGATGATGATAATTTTTCAGTAAAAATATAGTAATTTATGATGAGTATACTAATTAGACTTGTAATAGGTAGATATATCAAAAATAATTTAGATGAAGAGAATTACATTAATTTTCATCATAAGCAACTCTTGTGAGTTTTTCATCTAAAAATAAGATTTTGAGTCTATTTCATCGTCTATTATCTCGAGTGATAATGTTATACTTCAGATCAATAGAAATACTTAAAAATTTTATGCATAAAATTGATTTATCAATTATATATATTTATTTTTCTTTTATTTTATTAATAAGCAACAAGATATGTATCTACCACGAAACCATAGTCAAAAAGTTGATTAACTACCACCCATTATATCCAAATTATTGAGATTATATAATCATTTTTTTTCCTAAACTAATAAGGAGCACTTAATTTAGAATAATTGAGCTAGTGAAGTTACAAAAATTAAAACCAACAAAAAGTTGATTAGGTTAAAGTTTACAATATTTAGTGGTTTGATCTATATACTTTCTTTATTTTTTACGCAAAAAAAAAAAAGACAACGGCACGTTTCCTCGCTATTTTATTGCTAATTTTAAAAAGGCAACGAGGCAACGGGAAAGCAAAACCGATGCCAACACATTGCCATACCCATTTTGTAATGAGCGACGAGATGAGCAACAATACAGATCGTCGCCTTATCCAATCTGAAATCGACGAAGATTCATTTACATCAGTTTCTATTTTGGGTTTGTTTTAATTTTCAGATTTTCCTAATTTGATATCACAATTCTCTTTTAATTTTGTTCATAAATTCATTTTCTCCTCTAATTTTATCTATTTATTATCTAATAATTACTAAACTTACATAATTTTTATCTTAATCATCATCTATAAACTAATATTATTTACACCTATAGAAAAAATCGGAGTTGAAATAAAATAGGAAGGAAGGTGTAGATCTTAATTAAAAATGAGCCACGACAAAAACATGTCTTCATAATATAACACGTGCGTCAATTAATGACATACTACTACAAGTAACACAAAGGAAAAAAAGAATTGACCAATGACCATAGTCCATAGAGATAATCTTAACGTACTTACGTATACCATAAAATCTACAATTACTTTGAACATCCAGAAGGAGACTATTATAGAACCAAGCTAATTATTAGTAAATACGTTTTTCTTAATTATTATTATTTTTATTCTTAGAAAATTTGCTCAAAATAATTTCAATTATTACTTATTAGACAAAAATAATTTCAACTATCACTTATGTTTTAATAATCCCAACTATTATCATAGTTTTTTTATAGCATACTCTTTCCCCTTGTTACCTTTGTAACCGGTTACAATCGTGCCGTTAAAACTCATCCCCTCTTTCTATTTAAATCCTTCTTCTTTCCCATTACTCCTACCTCCATTGATGAACCCTAAACCCATAAATATTTAAAATGAAAATTAAAAATTGTTAAAGTTTTTTTCCGTAAAATCTTCCAAATTTCTGCAAATTCTGATAATATTCCCCAAAAACTAATGAATTATGCTTGTTCTTCTAAGTTTTCAAACCCCAAATCTAAGGGTCCACTTTATGGAGGAACCTTGACTTGCTACCATGGTCTTTCTGCGCAATTGCAGATTGCCAAACAAAGTACTAGGCCGGGGCAAATTCTATGTTTGTGCTAATTGGCCTGTAAGTGCTAAAAATTCTAAAATTTTTTCAATTTGATTTTTTTCCAAATATAAATCGTACCTGTTGCAGCCGGTAACAAGGGGTAGGGGTATACTATGAACAAACTATGATAATAGTTGGCATTATTAAAACTTAAGTGAAAATTGAGATTATTTTTGGCCAATAAGTGATAGTTGGGATTATTTTGAGCAAATTTTCCTTTATTGTTTAATATTTGTTAATTAAAATAATGTAAAGAAATATTTTAAAAAAATAAAATTATTTGATTACACAGTCCACTTAAATAGATTTCTTCTTATGATTTATAAAAAATTTCTAAAGACAAACATTTCTCAATTTAGTTTTGTTTTCTCATCATTTTATTTGTATTCTTTTTTAAAAACAAAATGGTTCTCACTACTTTTACTTTATTGCTTTTGCAAATCATGAAACAGTCATGATAATAATATATTATGTATTTTAAAGCAGTTAGAATTCACAAGTTCGCTAAAGCAATTTGAATCCAAAATACTAATATTTAAGGTGAGTTGAATACATTTCTTCATAAAAATCAACACGAGTAATCTTTTATATATTATATGTTACATAATTAAATATTAATGGGATTAATTATAAATTAAAAAATACAGGCAATGGCCTAGACTTGGGTCTAATACTCGATCTCCTATCAAGGGTGTTAATTGAGTGTGCGGGTCATTCACAAACTTAAGTTCGACTTATTTATAAGGTGTTAATGTACACTCTTGTCTGTTTATTGAGTTTATTACTTTGAAATTTTCTATCTCGATTTGTTAAGATTTTGAGTTATTTATAACGTATGTAATTTTCGAGGCAAATTTAAGTTATCTTTTGTTGAATTTAAATTAAAATCTTCGTTCATGACTTGTTAAGATCTAGAGTTAAATTCTGAATTTTTTTATCATGTTAAAATCTCTTTGATGACTTGTTAAGATTTAGAATTAAATTCTGAATTTTTTCATTATGAGTATGAAACTCTTATTTCATCCGTTACATTTTCATGAATAACAATTTTAATTAAATTTTCTTATTCTATTCTTTGTAGAATTGTAGTCTTTCAAAACAAAATGATTCTAAATATTCATTATTTTTTTTACATAAATTTTAAAAATAAAGAATTTAATGATGTATATTTACAAAATAAAAAAAAATTATAATTATTACATCTTTGTAGAATAAATAATCAAATTAATGCTAGGGTTTAATATTATTCCTAGCTAATTAATTTCAGGAATACTTTGCAAACTAGGTTTCCAACTCCTATAACGAGTTTCACAATCAACACTAACTTTAATTAATTGCCCTAAAACTTGTTCTACACATAATCCTTTTTGTTCTTCATTAATCTTCCCTAATAATCTCTCTAATTGCCTCTTAGTTATCTTTACTTTTACTTCTTTAATTTTTGTGGTTGGATTTCCTCCATTTTTCCTACTTTTAAGCTTTTTTCCTTTGATTTTCATGGCAGATTTTTCTTCTTCGTTCACTAAAACTGACTTCCAATCTTCGTTCACACTCAATTTGTGACAGCTTTTTAAAGGATTTGTAGTGATGAATTGAGGACAGAGTAATACAACTTATTTTAGGGTTAATTAATTCTATTTCTAATAAACTTGGTTTCAGTTTAAAATTGATAATTGAAATTAAGATAAGTTGAGGTGAATTCAATTAAAGAGTTTATTTTTAAACTATATTTCTTATGCTTGAGGCCTCATATTCCTTTTTTCATTAATTCAATTACTTTTATATATCTAATTGATTTCTCATTTATAATTTTTCCCTTTTTATTTGCATTGTTTCTTTATCACTAGTCATCCATATTAATGGTGTAAAATTGATTTTTAAATGACCATTAAACCAATAAAATAGTAGAGTTCTTACTATCGTTACTGAATATTAGTAAAATATTAGTAAATAGTAATACCAATACACTTCAATTTAAAACCTTAATACAGTTTTAAATTAGCCTTCCCAAACATCGAAAGATAGAATTAGAAGGGCCTCATTTCACGATTTCGCCTAAGGCCTCAAAAATGTCAAGACCGGGCATACTCCCCATTGAGTTTGTGATTCATGGATTATGCAAATACCATTTACCATTTATTTTTGAAGTCAGTTTCGAGTTGATCAAATTTGATATTAACAAGTTTTCTAATTTTTTTCAATTCGAGAGCAGGTTAAAATATCTATATAGAACTGCTTCTATTTGATTAACAAATTAATTAGCTAAATATGCTTAGATAAATTATGAATATGAAAATATGATGCTACCATTGTTGGACTAATTACCATTAGAGAAAAGAAAGGGTTAAATTTAACAAAGTATTAAATTAATTATTGTGTACATGCGTGCATGGATTAGAAAATAAGGAAGCAGTCTAGCATTGGCTATAGCAGGTGAATATATTAGAAATTAGTAGTGTGTTAAATAGAAAAAAAAAAAAAAAAAATTTGACCCGGTCGGCATTTTTTTTGTTACGCTATGAAATAGTATGAAAAATGATTATGGATTGAACTCGTTTTATATGAGATTATTTTATCGTAAGATGGATTTATATATATAAAGTTCATTAATTAAAAAACACTAAAAACCAATGAAGATAAATTTCCACTTGTACTGTAAGCGATTTGTTTTACAAAAATTAGTTTAGACTAACCCAATTAAAGTTGTCTCACAGTGACGGCCACAATAGAAAATTAATGTCATGTTATCTCTCAAAATTTGATCTAACCGGAGACTAACGCAAAATCGTACGAAAATTTTTGGGTCAAACACAATACGAAAAGTTTAACCCCTAATCTACAAATATTCTGATCTGACAATACCGAAAAAATTGGGTTAAAAGCTGACTATAATCCAAACACCACTGTTTTGACCCGTTTTCGTGATTCTGTCAATTTTTATATTTTTTTTGGAAAAAATCATTATTGAGGTTAAATAATCATTATTGAAAGTAAAAATGATTATAACAAAATTAAAGCTAACAAAAGTTGATTACCTTGGTGATGGTGATATAATTAGTCTTTAAGTATAAATGAGTCACGACAAAAACGTGTGTCAATATTTTAACACGTGCGTCAAGTAATGATTATTTAGAGGATAGAATAAATGACGATAGAGATAATGTTAAACGAAACATACGTATAAAATCTCCAATTTTGAACATCCAGAAGCACTACTAGATAGAGCTAACTATAATAAAGTCACATTTTTTAAAAATTTATTGTTTAGTAGTTTAGTGGATTGATGATCAAGCTGTAGTATTATTTTGAAATAACATTGTTGATTGGCGGAATAGAAGTTTAAGTAATATTATAGTGTTGTAGATTTTGTTTGTAATTTTCTCAATAAATTAAATTTCAACATCTAACATTACAATTTTCTCTATTACTTGGCATATACTTTTCCAGCAAAGTTTTACCTATTGGTATCCATTTTAAGTGTTTTTTCCAGAAAAATTAGATATAATTATATGAAGAATTTATTATCCACCCATTCTTAAATTAACACAATATTTAATAAATATGATTATTGAAAACTAAAGAATTATTGGCGACTTTATTTGCTTATTGTTATTTAATTTAGAATATTATATATATATAAATATTATATATATATATATATATATATATATATATATATAATTAAGGTCTCGCAAATTTTATTACTAAATGTCAGAAACTTATTGACGTCATATAATAACTATTCTTTATTTTTAGGTAGTTGTATTTTTTTATTTATCTTTATTTTTAATTATTATTTATGATCAACATGTGTTATAAGTTGTAGGTTTTTAATTAGCTACAGGTTTACTCTCTTTAAAGATCTTTTTTGAGTCAATGAACTCTTTAACCGCATTCTCCCTTATGGGTATGAGTTGTCGTCTTTCTTTCTCTCCAAATCCTGATCGTAGTTTTATATGAGCGGAATACATTCGATATGATGATGATGTAGGATGAAAGGAGAGAGAGTAATTGAGAAATGAGAAGAAGTGGTGATATTTACTTTTCATCTAAGATATAATTACTGTTAATGATACTAGAACAAATACCACAACTTCATAAATATTAGCTATGCTGCTGCCAGCTCTAGTATAGTTGTTATAAATACAACATGTTCTTAGTTAGTCTTTTCTTGATATATATATATATCATTAACACTTGTATGTTCATAATCTTTTTTTTTCATTTTTTAATCTCAATAATATTGTCTTCTCCTTTTCTCTCTTTCTCTCCTGCAAATTATTGCTAGATCAAATCACAAATGGGTTATACTTCAATCTTCATCATGGTATCAGACGCCTACAGATCATCTTCCATTCCTAAAGAGTAGTGCAATAGTTAATATAAATTAGATTAAAGCTCTATTATCGTCATATATCCAATATATCCCGCCCATAAAAAATTATGAGCAAGATTGAAGCTCCATATAACTAAATCTATTACAAAACCAATGCAATGAAAATACTATGTCAAAAATTCAAGTTCTGCAAGGTTATTATCAATATCCATAGGTACAAATATATACCATCATAATACAACTCAGAATTTTCAATAATGATCTAAACTTCAACTATATATTATTTTAAGATAATATCTTGTCAAGGCACTATATGTGCATGTAAGTGTTTTGAAAGATTCAAAGACACATTGTAAATAATAGTCATGTTAGACACATTAATTTATGGTATATTGCTTTTTGAGTCAACTGAAATGAAAATTAAGTTAAAAAATAAGATATAAGTGATTAAAATAAAGAGTTAATAAACTTATAAATGAAATTAAAAAAAAAAAAAGTAAACAATTATTGAAAATAAAAAATATAAAAAGATATTAAAATAGACTAAAATGAAAAATTAGATAGAGATCAATCACTATCACAGTCAAATAAGTAGCCAACCCTAATTGATTAACTTTTCAACTGTCTCGTCTAAAAGGGGGTCATTCACTTTTTGATCCATGCATGGTATAACCAATACGATCAAACTATATCAAAGTAGGTCATCACAAGTGTGCCAAAGGATAATCAAAAAACATTGTTTTAATTACAATATGTCAATTGGCATTTTTTCACTATAGTTTATATATTTTTTTTCTTTAATTATATGATAGGCCAAAAAAAGTGAAGAGCTATATGAAATTAAATTCAAAATCTATACATGAGCTAATGATACTTAATTTCGACTGAGACAATGCAAGTTTCGATTTTCATCATATATCTATATATTATTACTACACTTGTCCATAATATGATTCAAGTCGATTTTAGAAATTGGATAGTTCAGCTAGTAGTTACTAATAATTTACTATCATATATTTAGTATTATTTCATAAGTATAATATTACTCATATGGAATTTTTTTGATGAATCATATAGAAATAATGGCGAATTTATAAAGATGTCTTGATTCTTATTAACAAGTAAAGCATAATTTGAAGACAATTAATAAATAAAAAACTATGTATATATATATAGTGTAGGAGTTAAATTTAAAAAATCAAGCATTTTACATTAATTATTATTTGATTTAGTTATTATAAATATTCAACTTGTCATTTTAGACAATATATTTAATATTTATATATCGCCCTTAAAATAACTTATATTTGATATTTATGTTCATTTAAATTAAATGTACAAATTAAAATTTAGTGTCACTTAGTTGGCAAAAACTCAACATTTATCTAAGGAATTTCCACTCCACCACACAAATTAGAGAAAGTCACTAATTCATATATACTATACGATAAACCATATTTCTATAAATACTTCATTATAAACCAGAATCTAAAAATTAAATCTTTTACCCAATTGAGAACAATAATAATAAGTTTATAGAAGTATCTTTAGAATTTCTCAAAAATTATATACAAGTTGCAAAATTTCCAATATACATAAATACTTCTTGAATACACTTAATATCCTCTTTGATTTGCCACTCTTTTAACTAAAAACCTTTTTTATATATATATATATATATATATATATATATATATATATATATATATATATATATATATATATATATATATATATATATATATATATATATATATATATATATATATATATATATATATATATATATATATATACACACACACACACACACACACCTTAATAATAGAAAAGAGGATTAAACCTCATTATCATTGTCATCAATGAGATACACAAAAATACGATGATTAAAGTTCGGGAATGCTTTGCAATCTTGGTCTCCATGATCTATGATGGGATTCACAATGAACACTAACTTTGACCAACTGTCCTAAGACATGTTCTGGAGAAAATCCTTGTTGTCGCATTTTCATTTTGCCTAACAATTCTTGTAATTCCTTCTTTGTTATCTTTACCTTAACTTCTTTTATTTTCGAAAACCCTCCATTTCTGGAGCTTATTAGCTCTTCTTCTTCCACTTTCATGGCTGATTTATCGACGCCCGATGTCGTAAAAGACTTCGGACGATCTTCCCCACCCCATTGAACTTGGGATTCATGTTTTAAGCAATTTCCCATTTTATTTTAGATATTGTTGTTATGAAATATGAATGTATTTGTTTAAAGATGAGGGATGAATTAAGTATATATATATACACATGGATTTGTAAAGAAGAGTCAAAGTAAATAAAATACTCCCTTTGTCCCTCTACTTTTTCACCTCGACGGTTTTTAGGGCATCCGAGATAGCCAAACGCCTAGGACGCTCGGAAATAAGGGTCTCAAATATTAAATGGTTTTATTTAATACTTTTTAAGTTGTTTGTTTGTAAATTTTTTTATATTTGAAGTACTATAATATTACAATGTATTTTGTTTTGAATTATTTTTCTTAAAGTAGACAAAATTTTATATTTTAATATAATAAAGGGCCTTATTTTTAAAAAGCATCGTAAAAAAAATAGGCTTCTAAAATCTTTGCTCCGCCCCTGCATCAAGTGCAAAATAGAAGAAATTTAGCAAAAAGGAAAATTAGGTTTAAATATTTAAGAACGAGAAAAAAAAACAAGCAGATGATATAAATGAGTAGTTAAGATGAAGGGATAGTATAAATTTGTGGATAAGATTAAAAAAAATAAAAATAAAACAAAATGTTAAAAGCATAAAATTAGTAAAATAAATTAAAATAAGAGAAATAAAAAAAAAAAAGTATAAAGCTACGTAGGATTGGGATGATAATTGATCAGGATTGAGGACTTGGAAGTCTTACTTGGCTGCAGCCTACAGGGAGTATTATTTAGACTTTAGTCTTTTTTCAATTTAAGAAGTTGACTAGCTTTTTACTCTAACTACTCTATCACCATAGTTTGCAAATGTGAAAATTGTCTTTTGTCTCGATTTAAATGTTAATTATTTTTTAGGTAAGGTTTTATGTTTTATTCTCCTTGCTTTTTCTTTATTTTTTTTTAGTTTATTTTTACATTGTATTGTAAAAATATTTATATGTAAAATGCAGTAATTATAAGTTAGTTTAGTGATTGAATATATGTGTTTCATTCCACTCCCGTGAAAGAAGTTCAATTTTATTTTCATCATCAACCGGTAAAGATATACCGTGTATATTATTTGATTGTTTGGGTGGATTTCGAGTATAGTATCTCAGATTAGGTCAATTTTGGTTATAAAGTGTAAGTAAATATCTTGACTATTTTATTTGATTTTTATATGCAGGTGGGTTATTTCGCATGGATCGGAGTTGAGTTATATTCAATTTCAGTTGATTGGACAAATAAAAATTTTAAATTTTAATTGGACAGGTGGTACTTACTCTTCAGGATAGATGTACAGATCATTCTCTCTTCTCTTTTATTATAATTTTTTTTTTTGGAGAATGAAAATTTCATTAAACCAAAACAAAACCATACAAAAACCAAACAAGGAACAACCCTAACCCCCAATGTTGCATCAGTATGAGAAGGAATCCACATTTTAGACAGGGTTGAACCAACTCAATTTATTATTATCAAATGCTTTATTTTTTCCTCTTGCTAATTAATTAGGTATCATATTTTGAAAAATACAGTCGTATCTATTATTATTATGCAGGAGGATTACTTTTCCATTGTTATATAGCATGATTTGCAAATTAATTATATAATACTCCTTATTTTTGTATTATAATTGTAATATTCTTTGAAATTGTATAACATCGTTTTCTTACTTAATAGTATTCTACGTTGTTGTAGTCGTTAAAAGTTAATAAAATAGGTTTCCAATTGACCAATTAAAAAAAGTTTTAATTAACACAAAATCTGATACGAGACAGTCTCTCGATGAGACTATTTTAATTAGGTTCGCCTAATATACATTTATTTTTTAAGTGATGACTTTTTTAGGCTTAAAGTTATCACTTATAACCTTAAAGCGATCACTTATAATTTCAAAGTGATTACTTAGAGAAATAGGCTTACTTGCATGGGCTCGTGTCATGATGAGACAGTCTCATATAAGACGGGCTTATTAAAGATTTAAAAGTTTATTATAAACCTATTTCCCGTACAAATTAGGGTTTGACAATGCAACAACTTCATATTTTAATTTAATTACAATTGAACTTATTTTCATTTTGTAAGTTCTTCTAAATTAATTGGATAAATACTTATTAACTTTGCAATATTTATATTATAAAAGTACTACTGATCTCTTCTACTTTATACAATCATTTAATAATTTTTACTAATTTTTAATATACGTGTCAATAATAATTAATGCTACAATCATAAATTCATAGAAAGTAACATGCGGCATACTAACTTTGAATTATTAAAAAGCAATAGTGCTCTCAAAGAAGAATGTTCAACATTGAATATTAAAATTTAATAAAGAGAGCATATATATTATTCTACATGCTTTTATTAGTAAATAAATTGATAAAAATAAATATTATATAAATATATTATTGGCCCCTTTTACAAATAAACTGGCCAATATATGAATCATAATAAATATAATCAACTTTGTATGCAACGCCTAGTAAAACAAACGTGGAATGGTCACACCTAACTCACCATTTTTGTTGCTTTCCTTGTCTTTCTTCTTTGTTTCCTCTTGCTTGCTTCAAATTCACAATATGGAGTGGGGTATAACTTTTCAAGTTAATTTCATTTATATTTTTAAAAAAATTATGATTTTTAAAATACAAATATTTTGATTAAAGAAACATATAATTGAGTATTGTCTTATTTGAAGAGCAAATATTATTCTTTCAGGAAAAATACGGTTTATACTGTGTTCGATTCTCACCTAACTCTTTTCTTCCTGCATCCTATCCTGTAATTAAAAAAAATTTATAACTAATATTTGAAACTCTTTGTTATGAAGGTCTATATAGTGCTGTCACTAATAAGAATAAGATTGTGTACATTCAAGTCCTCCAGACCTCATCGCATGCGTAAAATTATCGCTTTTGACAACCATGTATTTTAGATGTTAGTTATTGTTGTGAGAGATCGTCTTTCAGTGAAACGATTTTAACAAAAAGCTTATATATTAATAATTTATATTAATTAGGTTATTTAATCTATATACAAAATGTATGTCACGGTAATACTTTTATCATATAAAAAATTGTTTGGAGATATCATCTTGCAAAATTTATATTAAAATTTGGACTAATTAGCTTTTTAAGCTTATTTGGGTTGGTGTTAAGGGAATGTGTGCAGAGCCAAATCGAGCTTTTGATCACTTGTTTGAGTATAGGATAAATGGTTTGGCCCATTCTAAGCCATGCCAATTTAAGCCGAAGCTTAGGCCTTAATGATCTTTTTTAACCTACTAAATTTTAATGCACTAATTTTTTATTGAGACCGTTTCACCGTGTGACGGCTTTAATCGGGTAAGCCCTAACTATTTTTAAAAAATTGCTTCATGTACAAATGTAAATGCAGATTTTATTGTTTCTTTTTTATGTTTTTTTACTAATAGATGTTTTGTATGAATCCATCTCACGATGAGACAGTCTAATACAAAACTTGTTGATTTTAATGTAATCAATTGATAGCAAGATGACTCCATCTAAATATATACTCCTCGGTCCCTGTCCTACTGAAATTGCTTCTTATAATATATATTATAAGTTTTAGTGTAGGAAAAAAAAATAAACTGTAAGTCTTAATTGGGAATTATAGATAGAGTTATGTGAAAAATGAGAGAACTAAATAATATGTAATAGTAAGTTTTTTTGAGTTGGTTCGGGTTTAAAAGATCTCGACAAATGTCACAAATTCAAATCTTATATATCTTATTTTCAAGTTGAATATTTAAGACCATGTATAAGGAGAATATGTATTTCTTTCACACTTCTAACCCATAACCCTTCTATAGAAAAGACGTGTTAAACTATATAACATATCCTAGAGTTACAACTATCAATTTAAACTTAACTAAGGATATGTTTGGATTGGGCCATTTCATTTGAATTGATGGAATTAGCCCAATTCCATTGTTTGGCTAAGCTGAAAAATTAAAATTGAAATTGGCCCAATTTCAACACAATTCCAAACCAAGTAAAAAATAAAACTCTTCATTTCCAACCCATACCTTCCCTAATTTCAATTCCTATTTATTATTCAAATTTGGAAATTCAATTTCAATATTTTCCAAACAACTATGTGGCTTTGAAATATAGGAATTCAATTATTTGATTTCTAAACGAGATTGAGAAATTGAAATTGGAATTTAAATCCATAATTTCAATTTCTTGTATTGAATTACAAAAATTCAAATGAAATTCGTGTTCTCAAACGCTATCTTAAGTTAATTTCTATCAGTTACACAATTTCATGTTGACTCGACCATAACCTAATTGCCTAAGCCTAAACTCACTATGATCAACAAAAGAAAAGATCAAACCAAACTAGAAGTGCAACATATTTATACACTAGTTATGCTATTATGTATAAATATACAATATACGTATAAAAGAAATTCATAAATATGTATATATACATGCTACAAAAAATACATACTAACATAATCTACTATACAACAACCGTCAAAATCACATCATTTAATATCATCATATCCAGCTTCTGCTCACTGACACAGAATTGTCAGAAAGGAGCGGCAATAAACAAATCATAGTCGTATACTCTCTCCGATCCAAAGATAAAAAAAAATAAAAATTAACAAAATAAAAATAAAGAATAAACTAAATTTCAGGAATACTGTGCAACCTGGGTTTCCAAGCTCTATGATGTGTTTCGCAATGAACACTGACTTTAAACAATTGTCCCAAAACTTCTTCAGTTGAAAATCCGTTTTGTTGCAAATCCATTTTCCCTAACAATTTTTCTAATTGTTTTTTTGTAATTTTTATTTTAATTTCTTTCACTTTATTAATTTCACCTTTTTTGTTGTTTGTAAATTGTAATTCCTCCGATTTCTCATCGTCGTTCGTCATCATCGCCGGCGACCAATCTTCCCCTGCCCAGTCAGCTTGGGATTCATGTCTTAGACAGTTTCCCATCTTTCTCGATTTCCGACTATTTTCCGACCACGGAAAGTTAGGAGGGAAATAATTTTTTTCTTATAATCAAACTTTTTGGAAATGAATGGAGTGTTTTTGGAGAAGAATGGGTTTTTATTTATATATAATAAAGGGTGTTGTATAAGAAGATTATTAGGTCAAATCAAAGACTAATTGTCCACGTAAGACCTAGCTAAATGTATAATAATTAGAAGTATGATATAGCCTTTGAATATAATCATTAAATCTTTGAGGATGTGCGAGAGGTGATAATCGGTCGTATAGGGTCTCTTCTTTTTTTTATATATGAAAAAATTAATAAAAAAAATATATTAAATTTATTAATAAAATAAATATATTTACTATAAATAACGCGTAAAATAAAAGTTTTGCATAAGGTTCCCTAATTTTTCAAGACGGCTATATATAATAACAATATACTTGAAAAAAATAGAGGAGACTTGACTCGGTTTTACTCTTAATACGAATTTGGAAATTCTTCTGAGACTCGATCAATCTGTTTTATTTTGATTAATCTTTAGGATAAATATTTCACAATTAAGACTTAATCTTAAGTGTACAAAGAATTGATTTTTAACATTTTAACAAAGATATTTATTGGGTGATTTTTGGATAGTATTATAAGCAATAATAGAAAAATACTTTGATATTAAGGTTGTGACTCGTTGGATGAATACGACCAATTCAAAATTGATCTGATTTTATAGAAGTAGAAATAATTTTGAATTAGTTTAATAATCGAGTGTTTTCCTATTTACCCTTATGATTAAATTTTGATTCTCACTAAATCTATAGAATGAATTGATTTCGGCTTATTTACATGTCAGAATTCTCTAACATACTCTCAAATATATATATATATATATATATATATATATATATATATATAAAAGCCAATAAAAGAGAGATAGCTTATGAGCTTTGGATGTGCTGACTCATTCATGTGATTAATTATTAGTAGATATGAATATACAAAGTTGCTTAATTCTATCTCCAATAGTTCCATTCTTATTTGTTGGTTGAGCTGTGATTGTACAACAGTTCATATGTGGCTTCACTTGGTTTGGCTTGGCTCAGCAGTTAATTTTACCCCAAAAGATGAGAGCCCTGCTTAGAGAAGATTATAAGTGACAATATTACTTTTAGAATAAAACTACCTGCATAAAAGCAACGATAGCCCAAACTAGAGCTGAAAGAATATAATTCACTATATATACTAGTATTTGATCTATATCTTTAAATTTAAACTATAAGTTTAAAATTTATTTTGATTAAGTTGATTATTTATCATTGAAATATAAGATTGATTTTACGCTCTACCAAAACAAATATGGATGAGCATAATCCACGATATACTAGTTGTACAGTGTACACCAATTTGAATATTTTCTCATTTTCTATTTAAGACACTGATTATACTCTTCAAATAAAAAAGTGCTCAATAATATGTTTGTTTGGACTAAGTCTATAGACTATACGTCATATATCTCTCTTGCACCATTTCTATATTACTCTGTTTCACTAATTTGCCACATACTATTTTATTATTTTAATTTACTATACTCACCTCCTTAATCTGGCTAATACTTGTAAATGAGCCTCTTTTGCTTGAAGTTGGATTCAACTTAGACTACTTTTCAAAATGTGGAAAGAATTTGGTGTTGGTCATTAAAAAATTTTAAAAACCAATTAAAAAATAAATATTTTAAACATCAATGTTATTTGTTAAGCCAAGCCAAGGCAAATTAAGAGCTAGAGGTCACCATTCACCAATAAAAAAGTTTGGTCAAGTGTGAATGCAAAATTGGGAATGGGATCTTAGAATTTTAGGGGAGTAGGGAATGTGAACACAAATTTAATGGAATCTTGACCTAATTTATTACGTGTGTGCTTACTTATCTATGTTATTCCTTTTATACGCTAACTAAACACACTTAATTACATGAACATTAAGAGTAGTTTCTTTTTTTATCACTTTTTGTTCCATCTTTGTTGGAACTTTCTCCTTTGTTTAACTTTTAAACAAGGAATGATTCTTAATGGATATCAAAAAATATGATTGGTTAATTTTTAATCATTTTTCTTCAAACTTGTATATACTCTAACCAAAGAACAGACTAAGGACAACGACAGAGTTTGTCTTGTATAGACTTAGTTCACATTAACATATTATGCATCAATTTTAATATTTTTTTCCTACTTTAATTATTTGATTCTAACTTTTAAATGAAAGTGTACACATTATTTTAGTATGTACTAAGTCTATACAATAGTATTTCCTACTAAATTTCTTTTTCTATTTTTATGATTTCAAGTAACAATAGTTATTACTTATTTCAGTTAATTAATATTATTCTTAATAAAAATGTGCCACTCATTATCACTTTCATTGTTTCTTCTTATAATTCAAATAGGAAGAAAAAAACGGAGTAAGTGTCTCTAACTCGATTTATAATTAAAACGGCTCTTCACATACTAAATAGGAGTAGTATTAAACAAATATTTAAAGAACACATGTATTTGGATATAATATATATATATATATATATATATATATATATATATATATATATATATATATATATATATATATATATATATATATATTTATTTATTTATTTATTTATTTATTTATTTCGGGACTTGATAAGCATTTAGACTAGGTTATTTAGCCTACATTTGTCATGATCATGAGTACTGCTATTAAAATTGTCAAAAAGTTTCTTCCAATAGTCATAAAGTATTGTTGTAGGATGAATTTTAAACCTTGATTTTATGATTTGAAAAATACTTGATTTTATAAAAAAATTAAAGTAGAAATTTTGTATATCACTCTTAATATAAAATTAAGTGGTTGTATTTTGCATAACTCAATGTTATTACATTGAGTTATATATTCAATTTAGTTCATTAAGTTCATGGGAAAAAATAATACTATTATAATAATAATGTTAGACTCTTAATCTTAAAAGATTAAAATCGACAATATAACTCAATATCGCTCCCAACATAAACCACATGGATTCTTTTAATTTATTTTGATTATCTATTCCTCCCAAATTTACATGTTGTGGCTAAAACTCTAATGTGCCAAACACCAGTGATTTAAGACTTCACTTGAATAATAGTCATTTGGCAATTAAAAAAAAGAAATATTCTACATGGTAAGCACCAATTATTGAAAAAGGCGAGTGGTAATAATTTTTAAAATTTTTCTACAAAATAGCACTGAACTCTTGGAAAATCAACTACAGTAACATTATGGAAGTAAAAACGTTTAATTTCGGTTAAGTTTTAATTTGGTAAAAGTCATAAATGCCTCTAATAAATCCCAAATGTAAGCCCAACTTAACGGAAATTAAACTTAACGAAAATGTTACTATAGTTAATTTTCCAAGAATTGAGTGCTATTTTGTAGAAAAAATTAGGGATTTATTAGGGACATTTATGACTTTTACCAAAACTTAACGGAAATTAAACGTTTTTACATCCATAATGTTACTATAGTTAATTTTCCAAGAGTTGAGCGCTATTTTGTGGAAAAAATTTTAAGAATTGCTACCACTCGTTTTTTGCCATAGTTAATACTTACCATATAAAATATCTAAAAAAATATTATAAAGGGATAAAGAATTAATTAAACTAGAGAAATGGAATTAATAAACGTAACTAAGTAAATTCCAAATAATAATTGTATTAAGAACACTAATAAAAAAAAAGTTTCATTCGTAAACTCTTGTTAGATTATTTAGAAATAATTTGAATTATTCACAATAAATAGACAATAGATAAAATTATTTAGGAGTATTAACATAATGCCCAACATTAGAATTAAAATATTCAGTTTCATATTTAAAATACTTACTTTTATGTTTTTTAAATATTTAACTCGTAATTTTAAATGTTAAAAATCCAATTTTAATTGTTTAAAAAGTCACTTTAAACCTAATAAGATTTAGCTCGATTACTAGTTACTGAAATTTTGGGCCCAATATAATAAGGATCACGCAATGAAAATGTAGATGAGTAGTTTAAAGTTTTGCTTCATAAAAGATGCTTATTCCTAGCCTAGCCCAAATCTTTATTCTGCTTATAATTTTGGCCTCTAATAATAACAAATTTAACACTAATTCTTATATGAGACGGTCTCAAAATATATTTTTGTCTTAAAGTGATCACTTTGATCACTAATAGCGTTAAAGTGATCGCTTATAATTTTAATATAATTACTTTTTATAGTTTTAGAGTGATTACTTATAACTTAAAACGATTACTTATGATATTACAGTAATCAATTGAAGAAATAGACTATTATATGGACCCGTCTCATGGTGAAATGATCTCATACAAGACGAACTACTTATTTATAGGAACATTTAAAATTTTAATTAATGCATATATGTTCAGTAATTATTATATTAGATTGTACTTCAATTAGATAACCTCAAAATAAGAACATGTTTAATGTTTGCACACAGTATATATCTTGCCTGATTTATTTTCGTTTATGCAGTTGGTTTTATATTACTATTTAAGATTAAGATTTAATTATTATTAGTATATTATTACTGTTATTGCAATGTATAACTTAAAAAGAGACACTCCGGACTTCTTCCGTCCTTTAAATTAACATATATGTTGTTTTAACTTTTATTTCAATATTTTTTTAAAAAATAAAACTATTCTCAAACACATTACCAAAACGAATATTAATTAAGTGATAAACAGCACAATCTAATCTTAATAAGGCAATTTATTAGAATAATAAATACTTGTCATTGTCACCATAGTTGGTCACATTATACTCGGTCATGAAAAACAAGATGTGAAAACAATATGTATATATATTTAATTATATACTTGAATGTTTCAAGAATCATTTGTTAGCCATTAATTAAACACATGTAATTATCAATTTTGATCATAAATCATGATGTTATACCTCTTTTTGAAATAATTTGAAATATTAAAATCAATCATTATTCAAGATTTTCTTGGTCCCTTTACATATTACGCTCTGTAAAAATAAATGTATAATTTTTTAAAATAAGTATGTCACACTTCAAGACAAAAGGAGTATCGATCAATAAACCCATAACTATGGATGGGGTAAAAAAATACAAGTTTTGCATTGTATTCGTCTCAAGTATGGCGGATATGAATATTAATTTGATGAATATGGGTATTATATGACAAGTCCTACCCACCATGGATAGTGGGTAGGTGGTGGTATGAGATCTTCTCCGCTCCACGCCTACCTGCCGCACATATACAATATACTACTTAAAATCAATTTTATATGTTTTTATTTAAAATTATTGACAAAAAATTAAGAATATTTATTTTATTTTATTTTATTGTATGGTTAGAATAAAATTAACTCGATATACTTAAAGTTTGTATGAATTGCGATCTTATGGAGCATAGAATACATACTTAGAGTGGATGTATATATGTAATACGGGCATAAGGTGGGGTATACACTTAAGACTTAAAGAGTATATCCAGTTGATCAAAATAGGTGGAGATGAGTTTAAATGCATACTAAAGTGGGTAAGCATCAATATGAAAGCTTTACTTGTCATAAATAGTGATTAGGTGATGTATATAAAAATATTAAATGTGTGTGAAAATATTTTAAATTTGTTCGAGTATAAAAAGCGCATAATACCGTACTCATTGGCCAATTTTATCATCCCTCCGTAACCTCGGAATAATTGGTAAAGTCCAATTAAAATAACATATTTAAATTATTATATTCAATATAATTACTTTTTATAGTTTATTATAACGTAAAACAATACATTGTTTTGGTCATTTATATATAGAATTACATATAATTAAAAATTATAAAAAGTTAATATTATAAAAATATGCAATTAGACGATTTAAATAAGATTTCACTTAATATATTTTTAATTATACATCAATCACAATATATAAAATAAGCTTAAATGATAACAGTAGAAATAACCGTAACCTAACAAATGATTGAAATTAGAAGAGGTATAAGTGAAATTATTATTATAATGAATTAAATTTCACATGCATTGTTGCTACGTGGACATGTTAATAGAGCACAAGTATGCGAATCTTATCTGTCAATGAACTAGAAAATATTTGCTTCCATTTGTTTTTGCCATAAAAGTGACCAATAAGACCTCAAAATTCAAATAATGTCCTCCATAAATATATTTTGGTGGTTGTCTACTAATTGGTTGATTTAATTCTTTTTGTTTTCGGTGCTTTTAAAAAACCACTAGAATATAATATGATAATACTATAACAATAATAATTGTTAGAATTTTAGGAGTGTTTCGTATTAGGATTGGAAATGGAATGGAAAGATAACATTTAAAGAGGAGTAAGGGAAATGTTAAGGGTTGTTGTTATGAGTTGTTTGATAGTATTATTTAGATAAGGTAATCACTTAATTTATATTTTTTTTTATATGTTGTTTGATTTTCATCTGAAAAGCAAAACTTTTATTATTGAATTTTGACAATCAATTTCAAATCTATACTCACTTAGGCACAAAAAAAAAATAAAGTAAATTTTATATTTAATTTGAAAAAAGAGGAATATGAAATACTCTATATTTTTTTAAAAAAAATTTAATGAAATTAATTAAGGTTTTAGAAATTAGAATACTAGACACTAAAAAAAACTCAAGTGAAGAGAAAAAAGTATTATTGGATTGATTAAAACTTTTAACAAATATAAAGAAAAAAGTTTATATATAAAATTTTACAGGTGTTTTTTTTTCAATATTAATGTTAGAGTTTCATATATCATCCTTCATTATCTTAGACATTAAAGTACTGAACTATGTAGTTGATTTTATAATCCAATCCATATTGGCATTTGGTAGTGAAGGGTGAGACACTATTACCGCTATGAAATAGATTGTTACCATAGCTTTGGGAGAAGTAACAAAGCAGAAGAATCTGTTATCTCAATGAAACGGATTTGCTTACCATATTCTCAATCCAAACACAAAGTAACGGATTTTCTTTTCCGTTTCCGTTTTCAAGTCTAAATAAATGCATACCAAACATGCCCTTAATCATAATCGTATAAAAAGCGTATTCAACTTTACTTAATTTTGAAAATTTAAATAGTTGTTAATGATTTAATGACACTTATATGCTATTTTCAATTAATTCTGTATAGTAAGGTAATAATTTTAGTAGCTTTTTGGGGTATAGGTGATTGTTTTCAAATATCATTTAAAGATCAAAAATAGCAGTTTAAGATTTTCTCAACGTATCATGTTCTAACTAAATCTAACATGTGTCATGAAAGTTTTATCGAAGAATATTAATATACACAGTTAGTTAGAGAGCTAAATATCTACAACTATCTACTAATACAACTGTTTAAGTAACTAACAAGTAACAACTACGTTGCTCTTAGCATGATAGTTGACTTATAAATTAAAATAGGAGTAATGATTTTTTTTCCGATTTAATTGTATCTAATATGATTAAAAGATATTTACATTTTATATATACATGACGTGGCAACATCAAAATTATTAAGATTGACATGCCCAACATTTATTTTTCCATGCTTAAAATGAAGTTTCTAATTTCTTACTTCCTCTAATACATGTACATTATTGGATTTTATATTAAATTAATCTTTTTATAGAATTAAAATTTTATTTCAATCAATTAAAATAAATACCATTTTTTTCAAATAAAATCTTAAATTTAATTTTGACCGGCTAATTTTTTTCCTTTCTCTAGCGTACCGTATATTTAAATAAAAATTGCTCTCTTAATAAAAATTATTTAAGAACATATGTGTCTAGCTAAGGATGTCTTAAACAATGATTTGATAAGTTGTCTTTATTTAATGTAGTTGACTAAGTCATGCATGGAGATAATTTAAACTAGTACAATTTGCATTATTATTAAGATTTTATGGGTATTTCATAATTGTTTGAGTCGTATTAAATGTTTTTCCCAAATTAAAATTATTTTTTTATCAAATTATTGCATGAGACAGATTCACGGTTGTACGAATCTATAAAAATAATTTAAATTCAAAAAATAGTGTTTTAATATTTAAAATTTTCATTATAACATTTAATGACATGTTAAACAGTAAACAACAAAAGCTGAAATTTTAAGAACAAACGAGATATTTTAATTTATTTTATTGAGCTATCTAACTCAACTTATAATTATGTCGCGATAAAACTATTTTTAATGGAAATTTGTGTTACTTTTATTGTTCATAATACTAACAAAACTGATCAAACTAGTTGAGTTCAATTAAAATTTTCGATATTTTTGAGTCCAATAATTTTTGAACATAGGTTTATATTTTCAACTTTAGATTTCAGATTAATTTTGAGTTAACTTAAAATTTAAGAGGTCTAATCATGACTCATGATTAATGAGTCAACCACCATGCAAGTCAATAAACAAACACAATTCTTACGTTTTCTGCGGGAATTTCGACTCATATAACTACTCCATAAAGTACTATTATGTCCACGTAGCTACCTCAACTCAAGACTAGAACTGGTTAATGGGCCACTTGGACTGAATCGGGGCGGGTTTAATGCAGGTCACGAGGCCACGAGTTACTAGTAATTCAATGTGTTATTTTATTTATTTATATATTGAAATACACTCATTTAAAAATTATCAAAATTTAATATTATGAAAATATGTAATTAGACAATTTAAATAAAATCTCACTTTACTATATTTTTTCTTACACATTAATTTCAATGTATTAAATAAGCTTAAACGATGAATAATTCAAAAATTCTTATGTAGCGGATATTTTAGAACGAAGGTAATATTAAAAATTAAAAATTGACTCAAGGCCTATGTTACCGTATGACCTACTAAATATTCTTTCTAATTCACACTACTTGTCTTATTTGATTTTTACATTCTATTCAATTCACTACAATAATTCTAAATCAAAAATTATATTAATAAAATTTATATTTAACGGATAAAATAAGATTTCAAAAAATGATCGATAAATAATGTCAAAAAATAATCAATGAATAGTGTCAAAAATCAAATAGAACAATTGATATGAATAACAGAAAGTAGTAATAACGAGCTAATTGCTACTCCTTTTGTTTCTTAACGAAGTTCTCATAAACAATGTTCACGATATGAAGAAAAATAGAATCATTTAGTCTTAGATAGTGGAAATATTATTTAATCGAATAATAAATTTGATGGAGGAAAAGTAAGGACTATAAATATTAAAAGAAAGTTAGTGGAAAAAATATGAGGATCACACGTGATAAAAAAATATTTTTATAAAGTTAGTGGAAAACAAGTGGGTACCATATGGAATATAAAAATGTTAAAATAAAATTAGTGGAAGACATGTGGGAAGCATAAATATTATTAAAATATTAAAATGCGCATAAATAAGATTATTTTTGTTCAAAATTTGTGATAAAAATGAAATGATTTTTTATGAAAACAACAAATGAAATATTCTAACATGAAAATAAGAACTTCTTTCAGAAATGGAGAAAGTATTCACTAATGACATTCAAAATTAAACTTAAACTTACTTACAAGCGATATTTTAACAAATAAGTCGTTAATAATTAATACCCGTATTTATTCCATTAAACACAATTATACATTTATACTCTATATCTCAATCAAAGCATGAAATCAAATTTATTAATACTGGCCTGATTTGCCGTCTGATATTTTTTTTGCCATTAGTAGCTGCTCACTTATTTCCTTCTTCTCTTTCTCAATTCTTTATCCAACAATTTGACAGAAACTTTCAGTTCATCATTATTTTAACACATGAATCTGCTGACTATTTCACATTCAATCATAACTCCTCAATTTCAAACCTTCCATTTTTTTGCAATTACAACAGTCTTTTTAATCAATTTTTGCTCTTTGTAACGCATGATCCTGCATTTTCCCGTGAAATTTGCAACTGAGTTGAGTTCATTTAGTCCTTAATTCTCAAATTCAGTGCCGAAATTGAATACCCTTTACCCTAGATTGAAGAAATTTGTTGAACAAAATGGGTATTTGTGCTAGCAAAAACAAAGATTCAAAACTAGAACAAAATGGGTATAAACAAGCAGGATATGAGCACAATCAACCCAAACAATCTTCTCAACAAAATCATCAGTATCCTCAACAACCACCATCGGAAAGGCCCATTGCTCAACCACCATTAAAAGCTCCAACCCCAGCAAAATCAGTTCATAAATCCGATCCAAACACAATTCTAGGAAAACCCTTTGAAGATGTTAAGATGTACTATACATTAGGGAAAGAATTGGGTAGAGGTCAATTTGGGGTTACATATCTTTGTGTTGATAAACAAACTGGTAATCAATATGCTTGTAAATCAATCTCTAAGAAGAAGCTTGTAACAAGAGCTGATAAGGAAGATATGAAAAGGGAAATTCAGATTATGCAACATTTGAGTGGTCAACCTAATATTGTGGAGTTTAAAGGTGCTTATGAAGATAAGACATCTGTGAATCTTGTTATGGAATTGTGTGCTGGTGGGGAGTTGTTTGATAGGATTATTGCTAAAGGGCATTATAGTGAAAAGGCTGCTGCTATTCTTTTGAGACAGATTGTTAATGTTGTTCATGTTTGTCATTTTATGGGTGTTATGCATAGAGATTTGAAGCCCGAGAATTTCTTGCTTGCTAGCAAGGATGAAAATGCTGCTCTTAAAGCTACTGATTTTGGGCTTTCTGTCTTTATTGAAGAAGGTATAAATGGAAACTGAATTTTGTTAATTCATGTTGTGTTTGCTTATGTACGTTTTATAGGAAATAATCTCTTAGTTATCACGAATAAGGTTAAAAGTGTGTACATTTGACACCGGATCATGCCTAGATGGAGCCACTTAATTGCTTAGAGTCAGTCGTAAACAACCTCTTGTTATGGTGAGGTTGCATATATTTGGCTTCCTAAACTCTGCTTAGATGGGAGTATTGATTGGCATTATTGTAAAGGTTGTGTTTGCTCAAATGTTTGCTAGTATTATGTATCCTTTTGATTTGCTTTAGTTTGAGAAATGTGCTTTGATGGTAGTTTGACTTGATGTAATGTTGAACACTTTTTAGGTTTTGAATATCTTCATATTTGATCTTATTCCCCCTTTCCCTATCCAAGACTTTCTCCATCCATTGACTTTAAGTTTGCAAATTTCTTATTGAGGATTCATGTTAAGTTATGCTAAAATATTCAATTTTAGATGTAATCATGTGGTTAATGCTTGATTTGATTTTGTCATTACCATTGTTTTATGTTGATTGATTGAAGATTGGTAATCAACATTCTATATTTGAGAAGAATTGTAATTTGTAAAGAAGTCAAGGAGATTGATGTTGATTGCATTGTTAGGCCGTGACAATTCATCACATAATCATGCGTCCACTCGTGTGTACACACCTTGGGGGCACCCATGGGCTCAAGCCCACAAACCCACGGGTAATGGGTGTAAAATTGCATATACACTTGATGAGGTCCACTCTTTACCAAAACCAATATGGTATTAGGAAAATTACCCACCAAGTATTATACGTAAGTCCACAACCCACTATTTTAGAGATGTGGGATCTTCCACACATGTAAAGTATTTCCAACATGCATTACAAATTTACGATATAGAAGATGTCATATTATATTTTGATTTTTGACTCGGATTTTTGAACCATGTTTTCAGGTAAAGTCTATCGGGACATAGTCGGTAGTGCTTACTACGTTGCACCTGAGCTGTTACGTCGTAGGTATGGGAAGGAGATTGACATTTGGAGTGCCGGAGTCATGTTATACATTTTACTTAGTGGTGTTCCACCCTTTTGGGCTGGTATACTTCCGTCTTGTTTCTATTAATTCTTTGATGATAGTAAAATAGAACCTTGTGTTAATTGTTTCATATATACTTTGATGTAGAAACGGAGAAAGGGATTTTTGATGCTATACTTCAAGGACATATTGATTTCGAAAGTAAGCCATGGCCATCAATTTCAAGTGGTGCTAAAGACCTAGTCAAGAAGATGTTAACACCGGATCCCAAAAGACGAATCACTGCCGCTCAAGTTCTTGGTATACATTTTTCATGGCTATAAGATATATTGTTAGGAATTTGGAATATATATGTGCATTATTAGGTCCTTTCTTTACCATTAGATATACATGAATCTATCCATATTTCCCTGCATTGATCGACAAATTGTTAACTGGCGATGAGAAATCTTCGAATTGGTATGGAAGTACTAGAGTAAGGATTTCTTTGTGATCTTGGGGCGTACCTTAAAGTTGTAGGTATTGAAATGCATCACTTTCTCTATCCATTGACTCCGAGTTTGCAAATTGTCAAAAACTTTTTCTTTTCGTTTTCAATGCATCTATGGAGTTTGCGGGGGTGTTTGGCAATATATCTTATTGTGCAATTTTAACTTATTTTGTATATAATTAGAGGTTGGGTGGTCAAACCAGCCAATGCTAATGTTTGGTAAATTAGCTGGTTAAAACAACTTATTGTTATGAATAAGTTGTTTTTGAACAAGTTGCTCATAGCAAGGGGTCACTGGTCAAACCAGTTAATAAAATCAGATGGTCAAATCAGTCACTGTAATCAGCTATTACGGTTCATCTCATCAATTCTCTAAAATGGGATAGTTTAGGAATACCGCGCCTTTGCCATTGGTGTTTCCTGTAGTAATGTACATATAACTTGTGAATTTTGAACTGCAGATCATCCATGGCTCAAAGAAGGTGAAGCATCAGATAAGCCAATTGATAGTGCTGTTCTTTCCAGGATGAAGCAATTCAGAGTCATGAACAAGCTCAAGCAGCTTGCTCTAAAGGTGTTTAAAGTTTAAACCTCTTTTACCATATTCAACTAGTATCATCATGAAATTGTTTAATCTCCCGAATGAATTCGAAGCATTTAAACAAGCCGGATCTTCCTATTGTGTATAGGTGATTGCTGAGAATCTTCCGGAAGAAGAGATCCAAGGGTTGAAACAGATGTTTGCAAACATGGACACGGATGGAAGTGGATCAATCACCTATGATGAGTTGAAGGAAGGATTGGCTCAACTTGGGTCAAAGCTTACAGAAACCGAAGTGAAGGCACTTATGGAAGCGGTAAGCGTTAGTGTTTTAGCGATGATTCTTTACTTGGACATCGATTCGTCCATTGGCTAACTCCCTACGTTGTTTTAGGCTGATCAAGATGGAAGTGGAACGATAGATTACATCGAGTTCATCACCGCAACAATGCATAGGTACAGGCTTGAGAGAGACGATCAACTTTACAAAGCATTCCAATTTTTCGACAAAGATAATAGCGGGTAAGTGGCTCATATTATCTCGTCTTGGTCATTCTTTATGGAAGTCGATACTGATACCGTTATAGTTTGATTCACTGTCACATAATTCATTAATCTCCTTGCGAATCGCGAATTATGGTCCATTTTGGGCTATTTTAGGTCAGTTTGAGCGAATCGCGAATTCAAAAAGCAAATTAACTGGCAAATTATGTTACACTGATTTGATTAAATGTTTCAGGTTCATCACAACGGATGAGCTAGAACATGAAATGAGGTCGTATGGAATTGCTGACGAGAATTGTATCAAAGATATCTTGACGGAAGTCGATACGGATAACGTAAGCAAGAATACGATTAACCATTAACTGGGTTTTTACTGCAAGGTAAATGTATAAAGTCATGCATTATATTGCTTCACATTGCAGGACGGAAGAATAAATTTTGACGAGTTTGTTGCGATGATGAGGAGCGGAACGCAAAATCCTGGCGCAAAGCTTATTTAACGTACTTGTTTATGAAGCTTGATTTTCGAGCTTCTTGCTTGACGATGATGGTCGAGGGACACTGTTGGTTAGAATGACGGACGAGTTCCCCAGATCGAACGGCTAAGTCGGATGAAACCCATCATTGGATATGGTTGACAGTTGATTTTTTTGTAAAAAGTTTGTGCATACACAATGTCCCTTGGGAGTGATTTTATTCATATTTGACTTGAAAGATTTTTGGACTTGTTTTGAAACCTTGTGTATTGCTCTCAGACAACTAGCTTTCACTTGTGTCATTTATTTCCCTTAGATGTGGGGCTTATTTGTCATCTATCTATCACGTCGACGCATCTTATAGCCATTGGACAAGCAGCCCATCGAGTTGACTCTTTTTTCAAAGAATAAGGCGCGTTATGGCCAAATACATGCAGATTAAATTTAGTCATGTCCTAAACAAAAATGGATCGTGTTTGATGAATGTCTAGAGGCACATTATGGCCAAATGTAGGCAGCTTAAATTTAGTCATGACCTAAACAAAAACGAGTCGTAATTGACGGAAGTCTAAAGGTGGACTATATGAACCGTATATGCACTAGAGTAAAGAATAGCATCGGGATAACTAGATTCTATGCCCATTAGTGATACTTCGGGGATGAAGGCTCCTTTACTTCCAGCCTCACTTCTACAAGAATATGCCCATTGAAAAGTATAGCCCAGTTCACCTTTCAATATGATCCAACAATATCTTAAAAATTCTAAAACCTTTTGTTTCAAACCGGGGTATTTTGAAATTTATGGTTGGTTGTTGATTGTTAGCTGATTCAGTTGTTTTATTTGACTAATTAATTGCATAGTTGTTAAGCTTAGTTAGATGTTCAAGTCAGTTGATATGAAAATCTTTTGTAAAAATCATTCATTGGTTGTTTGCTACTTCTTTCGTTTTTTTTGTTCTTTCCATTTATTTTTTTATAGTTTTGAAAGCAAAATTTTTGATCAATATCTCTAATACATGTTATATAAAATTATAAAAATATAAAAATTATACATTAAAACTAAATCAACAAGATCTCTCGTGAACATTTTATCTTCTACTTTAATTGTTTTTTTTAAAATAGAACATTCTAAATGAGAATAACATTAGAAAATAGAGGGAGTATTAAATAAAAAAATATATGGTTCAAAAGGCCAAAAATCAAGGGAAAAAGAAATTCATATTAGCTTTCAGGCAACTTTTTCACCGAATTAATAACTTTTATCATTTTTTTTTTACTTTTTGATCAATCAAAAAAAAATGAAATAATCATTTGCCAAATACACTCAAGACAACAACCTAACCCATGTAAGGTCTCTACTAGCACACCAACACCCAACCACTGCGTCAGTCACACAAAGCCGCTAATTCTCGATGAACTACAGATTAAACAATATATATACAACAAACTGATCTCCTCTTACTTCAATAATCTTCCCTTTCCGTATACCTTTTTGAATTTAAAAATTTTGAAATTTAAGTGTAAATTATAGCTGTAAAATTTAATATATACAAGTTATAGTTTTTATAAATCAAAAAAGTGCAAGTATTGATCATCCCGCATATTTCAGTCACTGGATATCAAATAGCACACTAAACTCTTTTATGGTAATTGGCTCACTTTAATTACCTTATTGTAGTATTAATTTTTTAGAGAATTTACACTGATAGTTACTGATTCTTGAGATTACAGTATAAATTGAGGGTAAAAAATAATAAAGTAGTCAAATATTATAAAAGAGTTTAGCAAATATTTTGTGACCAAAATAAGATGAAATGGTTACAATGCTTGTCCGTTTTGATCTGTTTTTGAGACTACAAGCTAGGCTGAATGAAGGAAAAAAGTAAATAAAAATCAAACTCATTTCTTTATTTGAAAAGGTGATACTTATTATTCGACTAAGATAATACCAATGCTATTTTTAATAAATAACTTTTGTATTTGTAATTATCACCAATAAGTTTACAATTGTCTTTTCAGTTGATTTCGGGTTAGGTATAAAAATTGACTATAGCTAGGTCAACCCAGCCCGCGATATTCGGTAAAATCTCAATAGCCAAAGTCCGGGCCTACTGGAGGACTGGCGGTGGGTTTTAACGTCGGCGATGAATCGATTTAAGACGAACAATCACTCCGATTCTCTCATCTGATTCATCTCCTTCCATCAATGGAGAAAGGCAAAGCTCCAGCGTCCACTATTACATCTTCCTTTCAAAACCTAGCTCTCAGTTCTTCTTCCAAGCACAATTCCTCCATTACCCCCGCTTCTTTCAATTTCCGAGGTTACTTACTTTCTTTAATCTTTTAGATGAACAAAGGGACCTTGATAGTGGTACTAATTTATGTGATTAATTATGCTATAGAAGTAATTTATTTGCCGGGTTTGGGAATTACTTATCAGAATTATTTGGGATTTTATTGATGCTTAATATAGTTGTAAATGGGACATAGACGAGGATGATACTGTAACTAATCGTTTTATTATTGATGATATAGAAGTAATTTATTAAATGGGTTTTAAGATTTAGTTGTCAGAATTATTTGTGATTTTATTGATTCTGAATATTGCTGTAAATAGGTTTTGGGAATTATTGTATGTTTTTGTTAACTGATGAATTTGATACTGGTATTAATCAATGTGAGTATGATGTTATTGAAGTAATTTATTTGCTGCTTTTAGGAAAATAATTGTCAGAATTCTTTGTGATTGTATTCATCATCATCATCATCATACCCACTAAATTCTGCTCCTAGAGATTAGAAAGGGTCTAAGGATGGTTAAAAGAAGACATACTATACCCTTATCAAAGGAGATAAGAAGGTTGCGGCCAGATTCTTTGTGATTGATAGAATTAGCAATTTTAGTTTTTATGAATTGGAACAACATGGAAGAACATGCAGAAGACAAACTGAAACTTTCTGTGTGAAAATATTATTATGTATATTGAGAATAAATGGGGAGCCCTTTAAATAGGGGTCTAAAATAACAATCCTAAACTAACTAACCATAGTAAGATTAACAATAACTAACCAATAGTTAAGAAAATAAAACAGTAAAAGAAAACTTAATACAAAAGTAGTGGGAAAGCAAATCGGCGGATGTCCGGATAATGTGCTGTATCCTCATCAGTGATTGTGTTGATGCTGAATATAGTAGTAATTGTGTTTGTCATAATTCTTTGTGATTGTATTGAGGCTGAATGTTGTTGTAAATGGGTTTAGAAATTAGAACTTTAGGGGATTAATTGTCAGAATATGGGTTAAAGGAATTAATTGTCAGAAACCTTTGTGTTTGTATTGATGCTGAATATTGTTGTGAATTGGTTTAGGGAATTAATTGTCAAAATTCTTTGTAATTGTGTTAAAGCTGAATATTGTTGTGAATGGGTTTAAGGAATTAATTGTCAGAAATCTTTTTGCTTGTATTGATGCTGAATATTGTTACAAATGAGTTCAGGGAATTAATTGTATGTTTTTGTTAACTGTTGAAATTTGGCATACCTTTGCAGTTCTTCCACCGAAAAAAGTAAAACTGCCGAGTTTGGTTAGCTTATGCATTACAGTCATCGGGAAGCATTTGCAGGATCTCATTCCAGAGTTAGCTGAGATTGCTATCGCTTTTCCAACACATGTAAAGGTTTTATTCTATTTCTTTCCTTTTTACTTCGAATTCTTAGTTCTCTACTTTGTAGCTAAAGTTAATCTTGTGTGTTGTTCCACACGTTTGGTCATGTAAATAGAATTAACAAATTAAGGATTGTTTAATTATCATCACTTAAGGTTTGATTGATTTTTGTGTGTACCAATTATTGTTTGGAAGAAATGTGTTTTATAAAACCTGTTTTACTTTTATCACAAGTTGAAATGTATTAATGGGCCATTTTCCATTGTGCCAAACTGCCAATTGCGAAAGGTTCATACTTAGTGCATACTTGATCGAGCATATGGCTACTTAACCGATGTGTGCTTTTCTTTGTGTATTTGAGCCTTTCTGTTAAATTTTGTTTAGTAGTGTGAGAATTTGGTTTGTTTTGCCTATTTTCATGTTCCGTTTCACACGCCTTATGAACTGAAGCTTTCACAAACAATGCAGCAAGAATATGTGTTGGCTTCTTGTATGGTGTCCCTTCTCATAGTGAGTTGGTATTTCTTAAGGCTTCACTAACGATCCCCAGTCCACTTGGCCAAATTCCTTTCAGTACCCTTCTTTCTCCTAGTCCATTGTATCTTCTCATGAAGAACTATTGCCTTTGTTTGATGTTTTAGCTGTACCGTTCTAATCAATCTTTCTCCTAGTCCACATCTCGTGAAGAACTATTGCCTTTGTGTTATGTTGTAGATGTGTTCAACTCCTGTTGGAATATAATTTCATTGTCAGTTCATTACTAGTGCTAAAAACCAGTACCTGCCTATGTATTCCCACTTTCTTTTAATTATGCTCACTATAAGAAGAAGAGAATAAAGGAGAATAGAAGTGGAGAAAAGAAGAGAAAGCAAAGTGTCCACATCAAATGGACTTCTTCCGAGGTGTCCTAAGCCTCTATTACCTGAAATATCCCTATCAAAGCACCTTGTCCATCTCCCACCTTAGGTGCGCCTAGGCAAGCTTATTAAGAATAAGGGTAGAAGGGAATGGAACAAAAGGGTCTTTATGGATTATCACAAAAGATGATTTCGTGTTCATACAGTCAACCTATGTATTTATTTTACGCCTTGGTTGTTGTTCAATGAAATGGATGTTTTCCCTCCTATGATGATTTGCTTTCTTTTAACAATGCCTTTGAAATCAGAAGTGAAGCTACCTTTTCAAACATCTCTCTCCTGATTCCTTTCATTAACTGTGCATTATTCGGCTTCTTTATTTCCTCCTATTCTATATAAATGTCAATTTAGGTTATTTCTATTGTAGTAGATATGGATGTTGAACAGATTAGTAAAGTGGTAATCTTTCTTAAATTCCTTATGCAATCCATAGCACCTGCCTTCTGAAACTTCTATCTCTCTGTGTCTGTAGTAGACCAAGAGGTTAAGAATGAGGGAAAATAGCAGATAATACAGATTGAAGATAGTGAATAAGGATATGTGCTTAGGAGAGAGAAGCTTAATTATGTTATGTTAGGAGGAGATTGATATTGGGGAATTTCTCCTCGCCTATAGATTTCTTATACTACAATCGCCAAATGATATTTTAAAAAAGTTGGAGGGAGAATTTCAAAGTTGTTCAATTTAATTACTGGAAAAGATTTTTTTTTGATAACTGCTTATAAGGCCGTCAAAAGAGTTCTTTTGATTGCATTGTAGCATAAAAACTAACTAGGTAGCCAAAAAGCCGAAAACACGTCACTTTGTTCAGTTGTTTTGTAACATTTCTGTAGAGAAAGGGGGAGGGGTGCACGTGCTTGGATCTGCAACTAGTATGTTTTTAAGATTAGTGCAACAACACAACAATGTCAAGACCTTTAAATCCTAAGTTTCCAACATATGGGGTCGGCTGCATAATTATTGTCGTTGTAAAAATTGGATGCGTTGTTTGTTATCTTTTGATTAATAATAGCTCTAGTCCTAGAAGTTTTTGTGCTGATTTTAGTTGTTTCCTAAGATTCTATACGTTTGTTCTTAAATTGTTATCTTATTAGTAATAGAACTAATCCTAAGTTTTTGTTTGTTTGTTATCTTATGAACTGCAGATGGCAATTGCTGCAATTGCTAGGAGAAGAAAGCTTCTAGATGATGAAGTAATCCTCTCTCTTGCTGATAGCACCTGGGAATTTCTTGACATTTCTTATTCAGATGTTTCAGATTCTGGTCTTGCAAAAGTTGCCGAGATATGTAGTCAGCTGCGCGCAGTTGATATAAGGTTGAGTATGTGTTTGTTAGAAAGGCTAATTTGTGTAAAACTTCTTGTGAATTTTTGGGCTGTCACCTGGATTTAGAGAAACTACACTAGGTGTTTCTGGACCTTCAGTTTAGCAACTGTGCTTGATAAGTGGTACTTATCTGAGTTGAACTGGCAAAAAAACCTTGTTATTGGTTATATTGTAACTTTTAATGATGCTCTATATTTGGGACTAAGAATTTTATATATAACGTTACATGGCCTTCCCCATCCTTTCCCAGAAATAAGAACATTGGCAAAGTTCTTTGGTGTCTGGGATTCATTGTGTTTCTTAATGCACCTAGATCTTCTTGTACACTTTTAGACGCCTTGGGACTTTGTTAGAATGCACTGCAATTCCTTTTGTATTCATTACCTGTTTCATGCAAATGCTAAGTTGAGTCTCTTCTTACAGCGGATGCAGCAGAATTACACCTAATGGAGTTACTCAACTGGTGCAGCACTGTCATTCCTTGGAGATATTAAGATGTGGGTATGCACAAACTTCCATTCTCTGGGCGTTGAACATTAGTATGTATAATATTCTTGTGCCAAAGATATACTATAATTGTTTGGTTTTGGATTGTAGTGGTCAAATCATGTGCACTTACTTAGGTGAAATCATGTAATGATTCTATCAGATTCAATCAGAAACAACCTGTTTATATTATCGGGATATAAGATTGCGTACATGAAAACTCTCAAATCTTGCCTAGGTTGGAGCTATTAAATGGCATTGGAATTATTGAGCTGTGTGCACAAGAATTCATATTTGATAGTCATACATTTATTTTTTTAAGCTTCACAAACCTTTTTTCTCAATTCTTTTCTCTTAAGAATAGTTGATATCTCTGCTTTATAAAGCGGGAAAAAGGTTCTTGGCAAATGTTCATGTGTATATATATCACAAATTCTTGTGAGAGACGGTCTCTTTGAGTGACCATCCCTAATTTGATCAGCCCATTATCATCTTTTAGTTTAATTAAGCTTTAATGTGTTGGGCATGAGAAACGTCTGTCAGGATCCCGGCTGTATATATATTGATTGCTTAGCATTTGTGCCATCAACAACTATTTTCACCAAAAAGCAATGAATTTGATTTTGGGTTTGGGGACTTCACATATTCGTTTTGTGAAACATTCACATTTCATTTTGTCCATACGATGGGGTCTCCCAGGTTTTGGTGTTTTTTTACTCAGAGGAGGTTGTGAATTAAACTTAATATTGCAGAGGCTGCCCTCAGAGTGAGCATACAGCAAGAATATGCTTGGGTTTGTTTAAACCAGTGCTGAAGAATGTAGAAGAAGATTTGTGGGAGGAACTTGATATGACTGAGATCACTCATGGTGGACAATCCCTGCAGTGGCTTGTATGGGTATGTATGACATTGCCTTTTTGATTCAATGCGACTATGCCTAAAATTCTACATATGAGTGACAGAATACGACATGAGATGTTAAGACTACTAATAGATAATAAGTTTGTCTTATATTTGTGGTGTTCCTTATTTGTCGTTTCATCAATTTTAAGGTATCTTTTATAGTATAGCTACTCTTGTGAGAGACTGTCTCTTAAAGAGATGACCTCAAAACAAGAAGCCCATATTCTTAGTTTCTCTTTAATTTGTATTAATTGTGCTATTTAGCCCATGTATCTAATGCGTCTCTCAGAGAGACCGACTCTAACAACAAATTTGTGTTTATAGTAAGGTAGTAATAAGCCCAAAGTCAAAAGTCCTTTCCTCGATTAAGGAATTGTGTATTTATAGCAGTACCTTGCCTTCAGAGAAGGCTCGTTTGTCCTATTCGTCAAGCGCATGTTTGGGTCATTTGTTGACTGTCAAGGGCGTCCACATAGATAAGACGTTGATTGTTTAGCCATTAATTCTGGCACTCGGTCTTTGTATAATTGAAACTACATGGACCTTGAGATGGATTGGGCTTAATCTAAATTGACCCTTTTTGTTCACTTTCTTTAGATTCATGCACTTCCACTTCCTCTTGTGTAGCTGTAAGACCCTTTGACAGGTCGATATTTTCGCATAAGTCATAGAAGTATTGTATTTCCAAAAGGTTCAGATTTCCAGATACACCTTTCTACTTGCCTTAATCTGAATTCCAATAGTCTATGCCATGAAATATATAAAAATCTGTAATTTCCAATTATTTTAATACGAGTAGCATTTCTCGAAGACCCTTTTTATGTCTCGTTCTTTTATATTGTTTGCAGCCAAAAATTGATCCTGATTGTTTAAAGAATTTCTCTTCGGAATGTCCTCGTGTCAAGGTGAACCCGCAACCTTCACCTTTTGGCTTCAAGGGAGTTTTTGTCCCTAAAGAAGCACTTCCAGACACGGTTTTGGATGGCCATCTAGTCGAGGATATCGATTCCAGTATATGGGCATCATGTAGAACTACAACCACGATTTTACCACCAGTATCTGATCCAAGTGAGTTATCCATGGCTGAGAAATTTAGGCTAGCTTTTGTAGAAAGAGATACAAGGCTGGCACCGAAACGAGCCAAGAACGCAAGGCAACATCAGCGTCGTGCTGAAAGAGAGTGGATGATGAGCGCCGAAGCTAAAGCCATAGCTCTTGCTTCACGCGCAAACAAATCTCTACGTGGTCGACACTAGCTTTGTAGATCTTTTTGGTGGCTGTACTTCTATTTTCTTTTGCCATTTCATTTTTGCCCAAAGATAAACTTGTAAATTATTTTTAAAGAATCAAGTCTGACAGAGACTATATTTGGGAATTTGTAGAAGTTGTGTATAAGAAAAGTACAACTAGAGAAGAAATTGTAACCAATGTCATGTTTATGAGATACATTCATTACCCATTTCAATTTATGTATGTTTTCTTTTGACAATGTACGTATATATGTACGATTTTATTTGCTTGCAAAGCAAGAACAGATAGACATATTACTCTAAATTAGTAGGTAAAATCAATTTTATTTTACTAAAATTAGTTGAACTAAAAGGTTTATTTTTTGACTAAATTTACTAAACGGAATTTAACACCAATTTACATTGAACTTATCAATACTGAATTTAAAAAAACAAATAAACTGAAAATATATTTACTATAAAGTTGACAAAAATGACAAGGCAAAAACTGAAAAAATTGAATTTAAAAAATGCCCTTTTATTCTAATTATGAATACAGAAAAGGCAACCATTTACAATAACAAAAATTCTTATGGATACCATGCAACAGATCATTTGATCTAAAAAGAATTGGTATTTCATTCACAATAACAAATATAAAAATACCATCTTTGGAACAAAATAGAGATGATTATGCGGCAGATCTGAAGTGAATCTTGCCATACCCGAATCTATATATTTTAATGGATCTAATACTTGGTTCCAAATCTTAAGAGGCCAAAATTTTTAGATCCAGACTCAAATCCACCGAATCTGATGGGCGTAAGATTTTTTGGGTCTAACAAGTCTCCTGACTTGTCAAATTTAAGACTTCTATAAATAGATCAACAAGTAAATCTTGATTTAACCTTATAAACCTTCACAAACATTGGCATATTAACTTTAGAAGCTTTAATTTTTTTGACAATTTACATGAAAATTATGAGAAAATAAATAGATTGAACAAGTAAACTATTGCTTTCACGTATTATATAACAAAATTAAAATATATAAAAACAACATATGATCATTAAATGTTAAAAACAATTTCCTATATTATTCATATTATCAACAAATGCAAATTATACCCTTAAAGTTTTTAAAAATATAAAATCAAGTATGACATTGTGATAATCAAATGTTAAATAAAAGCACGATATAATAGGAATCAGCTCAATGAGAATGAACAATAATTAGGAAAAATTTGAACTAATTACAATAAATGCATTCCGGAAAATAATAAATATTTATTAACCAAACCCTTCAACCTTTCAAGGCCTCAAGGGATATAGATCAAGTTTTGTATATCCGATCTCGTTATTAGAATTCTCTAGCTCAGACTACATTTGAAGAAAACTTGTAGCCCATTGTAAAAATTCATCACACTGAAAAATTCATAACTTATATAACCAATGTCAACTATAATTTCAATGAAATAAACGAACAAAAAGGATGATTTACGAAACTAAGCCAATTATTGCTTCATCAATTGGCGAATGACGTATGGAAGGATACCACCATGGTCGAAGTAAGCAAGCTCCACCTACGAAACAATTGGGCACAAATAATTTCAGTAATCGTCAAAAAGGACTTGAATGCGTAAAATGAGAGATCATTATCAAAAGAAACTACAAGGAATTTGTGAGCACCTCAGTGTCGAAGCGCAGGGTGCAGGTAAAGGACTTTCCGTTGTCGGTGGTTACTGTGACATCTTGTCCCGGTCTGATCTCACTAACTGAAGAGGGAAGGTCAATGGTGTATCGCTCGTGACCAGTCAATCCCAAAGTGTCTGCATCTTCACCAGCCTTGAAGCAAAGAGGAATGACTCCCATACCCACAAGGTTGCTACGATGAATCCTCTCAAAACTCTTGGCAATCACAGCTTTCACACCCTGTTATACGAAACATTTATCAATCCGTTATCGGGCAAAAACTCCATAAAAATAAGCAAAGTACCATTCGCGTAAGAGTCACTCACCTGTAACATTGGTCCTTTCGCAGCCCAATCCCTGGAACTACCACTACCATATTCAGCACCAGCCAGAACAATTGTCTGGTGACCAGCCTCTTTGTATTTCTACAAAAGTGATAAATGAAGGAAAAAAGATGTATAAGGTTCAAAATGATTAAGCAACCATTTGCTCTATACAAAGACATGACATCATAAGAAACTTAATTCTTACCATTGCAGCATCGAAAACATACAACTTCTCCCCGGTTGGGATGTGAACAGTCTTTGGGCCAACTTCTCCATTCAAAAGCTTGTTGACAATGCGGATATTTGCAAAGGTACCCCTAGCCATTACTTCATCGTTACCCCTTCGGCTACCGTATGAGTTGAAGTCCTTGCGGTCGACCCCACGTTCCATGAGAAACTTGGCTGCAGGACTATCTTTGTGGATGCTTCCAGCTGGAGAAATGTGGTCAGTGGTGATACTGTCACCAAAGTTGAGAAGACAGTATGCATCCTTGACTCCAAAAGGACCAGGTGGGTTCAAACCCATATTTTTGAAATATGGGGGTTCGTGAATATAGGTTGACTTAGGATCCCATTGGTAAAGGGTACCAGCAGGAACTTCAAGAGAATTCCACATGGGATTTCCCTTGGTAATTGCCTCATAAGTACTCTTGAACATGTCGGGCAACACACTTGATTGGACAACCTACACCAGCATTAGACCACACATGAAAATTCAGTGTCATTGAAAAATAAAAAGATATATTGCGAGGTTTCAACGCCGTATACCTCAGCTATCTCTTCATTGCTAGGCCAGATATCTCTGAAATACACACTTTTGCCATCCTTTCCGATACCAATAGGCTCTTTCTCAAAGTCAATGTCAACCTATACAATGAGACATTATCGAAATTAATCAATAATCCACCAACTTTCAAAGTTCATATCTAACACAGTCGCAAGTTTTGCATTAAAAATTACATGCAACTTGGATCTTGCATATTAAAATCCAATTGAGATGAGAGTTTACACTCTGCAAGAAAATCTAGAAATGTACTTACTGTGCCAGCCAATGCATATGCAACAACTAGTGGAGGGGAGGCAAGATAGTTGGCTCTTGTCAGAGGGTGAACACGCCCTTCAAAATTACGGTTACCAGAAAGCACAGCTGCCGCAACAATATCTGAAAAAAAAAATAATAAAAAAAATAAAAACCAAGCAGGCGTGTTATTATGAATTTCTTGATTCTACTTGGCCAAAGAACGAGCATGCAACTTATTTCGTGATATAATGCCTAAGTAACAGTTTGGTAACAAGTCCCTGATTTTACACAAGATATCAGTTAAAAAGCTCACTAAAAAGGTAGAACATAAAGACCCAGTTAAATGTTGCACTAGGCAATTCAGAGTGATCACACCAATGAACTTGTTCAAAGTGTTTAGTGAAAGGCACAATGATAAGTTTCTGAAGCAAAATGCAACAAAGGCAAAATACAGTATTAAAACACGCCAGAAGAATGTTGGCATCAAAGAGAGTTATAAGACGCACTCGGCACCACAATAGAAAGATAAGGCAAAGATGACATAAAACACTTACCATTCTCAGAAATAGCTGCTGAAACAGATTCATCTAAATCACCAGAGTTTCCAATACAAGTTGTGCAACCATAACCAACAATGTGGAAACCTTGTTGATCAAAATACTTCTGCAGACCACTATAAAACAGACAAATCCAACATTTAATTCATGAACACGCAATTTGATTGACATATATTAATGTGTACTACAATACAGCAATAAATGAGAACTCAAACCTCTTTTGCAGGTATTTTGTAACTACACCAGAACCAGGAGCCAGACTGGTTTTAACCCAAGGCTTGACCTGATAAAAAAAGATGAAATACAACCTTCAGCAAAAAAATTGCACACACATATGTGCAGATTAGAAGCAAAAATAGTATCAAATGAATACGGTCAGAAGATATGTCAATCACTTTGTTGCCAGAAAAACACATCTGTTGTACCCAAACCTAACACCAATAATTTAGAACCACCAATCTTAGTTGACTGCAGTAACTGGTAAAGACATTTCACAAACTAGCATGGTAACAAGTTCAGAACCAACAAAATAATGAAAAAACATAGACCAAACATCTATACTAACTGAGGCCTCAGCACAATATCACCTAAGTTAATGATACTATTGCGGTACCATTAGACAGTGGACAACATTGATATTTTGCTTTTCCCCTTCTTAAAAAATCTGATAAATTGCTAAAAAGGCTACAGAAGAATCTCAGATAACAAAAGCACCTCACAATACCAATCACCACACCACACTCCCAAGCCCACCACATGAGGAAAAGCTAAAAGCTTACCCCTTAAGCTTTATATATGATAACTAGCTAACTAACGGATAGGGGTAGCAAAGGCCCATTAGGAGTAAATTACCAAGAATACAATAAGAAAACCAAGAGAAAGAAGTTTACACTTAAAGAAATAAAGGGTAACGCATGTCAGAAGTCAAGTTACTGACCTCCAAACCCAATTCACATGCTTTCTTTGCAACCAAAGCAGCACCCAGCATAACACTAGGGTTTGATGTGTTCGTGCAACTTGTTATAGCTGCTATGACAACACTACCATGCTTCAATTCAGCAGGCTGACCATGGAATGAAAACTTTGCAACTTTACCCTGCTCTTCTTTTGGAATAGCAAAACCCTACAAGAAGTCACAACACAATCAGAAATGAATGTAGAACAGAAAAAAAAAATGATTAGCACAAATTTTTTAAATTGCAGTGAATAGAATGTAGATTAGAGTCTACCAAGTAAAAGATGAGTAGCACACTAACCAAGAAAAAGAAATCAGAGTTCACACTAATAAATTAAATGTTTCTACCTTAAAACCAACTTTGTTATCAAGGCATGCATGCCAATCCACCTTCATATCCTTCAAGGGAACACGGTCATGTGGCCTATCAGATTGAGTTCAAGTAAGTACCAATATTGAACCATTAGACAATTAACACTTCAATAACAAAGTATTATATTTAAGGAACATACCTTTTCGGCCCTGATATGCATGGCTCGACATCTGCCAAATCTAGCTCTAAGTATGATGTGTACACTCGTTCTTGTTGAGGCTGAATCACAAACATGATAATTACGCATTAGTTCATAGAGCACCTATGTCAAGGCAAGGCTAATTAATAACGATTCAAAAATCCAATTGAGTTTCTACCTCATTGTAGTCAACAAACATTTTGTTTGCACGTAAATATTGCTCAATCATAGAAACCTGTAATTTTAGGTCACACATTTTAGCCCGAGAAAATATGAAGATAAAAAGTAGGCGTATTATTAACCTCAAAACATGAAGATAGAGCAAGATAGAAGACTAGTTTGGAAACTCACTGTTTCATCGCTTCTTCCAGTCAATTTTAAGTAATCCAAGGTAACATGGTCCACAGGGAAGAAACCCATGGTTGCTCCATATTCAGGAGACATATTTGCAATAGTAGCTCTGTCAGCAAGTGATAACTGACCCACTCCCTCACCTATGGGTGTAACAATGAATAAAAACATAAGAAATGGAAAACAACCCTAGTCACCCTTTCCAAACCGTAATTGCATCTGCTCGACAAGTAACTGGGAAAAAATACTAACCATGAAACTCAACGAACTTGCCAACGACACCATGCTTCCTCAGCATTTGAGTGGCTGTCAACACTAAGTCTGTAGCTGTGACACCATCACGCAATTTTCCGGTCATCTTGAATCCAACAACACCAGGCAAAACCATGCTCATGGGCTGTCCAGTTATATACATTGTGTTAAAAGAAAAATTCATTACAAAGCTTCATACAGCTAAATCGCAATATGGGAGGAAGATAAAGAAATCCAATCACAAATGTATTCACCCATTATGCCATATAAAGAAACAGGCCAACGCTTGTATTGAAGAACAGTAAAATTGGTAAGCTAATCAATGTCATCAAATTGAAAGACTGCCTACCTGACCAAGCATAGCTGCCTCAGCTTCTATTCCTCCAACTCCCCAACCAGCAACCCCAAGACCATCAATCATTGTTGTGTGTGAGTCAGTACCCACTACACTATCTGGATAAAGTACTCCAGAAGTGTTAAAAACAACCCGGCCAAGGTACTCCAGATTGACCTGTCATTTCATGTAAACAAACATTCTTCAATACAGACATCAGGCATAAAATCCGAACTTAAGGAACATGATGACGTTGAGCACTAACAATTAAAATCCAAGACTTCTCTCACCTGGTGTACAATACCAGAGCCAGGTGGAACAACAAGCATGTTACGGAAAGCAGTTGATCCCCATTTAAGGAAACCAAATCTCTCCCCATTCCTTTTAAACTCAAGCTCCATGTTTGCTTGAACTGCATTCTCAGACCTTGCTACATCCACTTGAACAGAATGATCAATGACAAGGTCCACAGGAACCTGACAGGCAAAGTGTAAAAATTAAATTTAAGATCATTTTCTCAAGAAAATGAAATGCATTCCCAAACTAGTTTGTTGCCAAATAAAAAAAACATGCTAGTACTCATCCATTTCCTCCTGGGGTTGATTTGACATAACTGAAAAAATGGAAATGAAAGCAACCTTCCTAAATGACTTATAAATTATAACGAGGAAAAATATTCAGATCGAAAATGGCTTATAAATTAAAGCGGGCAAAGATACTAAGATCGAAAATGTAGAAACAGGAACAAACCAAAGGATTAATCTTGTTAGGGTCATTGTTAAGGTTCTTCATGGCATCCCTCATAGCAGCCAAATCAACCACAGCGGGCACACCGGTAAAATCCTGGAAGACAAAACCAAGGTAAATGAATTTAGCGATTATTAGTTGCACATTGAAAATACAATACCTACAGCTAGAAATTGAATTAGTTATTAAAAACATGTTCAGAGCCCACAAACATCCAATATGGCTTTGGTATAATCCTATACACTATCAATTCGCAACAAACCTGTAAGAGGACTCGAGCAGGCTTAAATGGAATCTCAACAAGTTTAGGTGCTGAGTTTTCCCAGTCCATAATCTTCTCAACGTCATCTTTAGTCACTTGGAATCCATCACAGTTCCTAATGGCGGACTCCAAAAGAATCCGAATCGAGTAAGGCAGCTTGTCTGCCAGATAGAAATGGGAAATAAGCAATGAAAAATCAAATCCATTAATTACACAAAACAAGGAACTAAATTGACTCAAATACCAATTCTTGGATCATTGAGAGCTGGTAAGCTGTAAAACTTTCCGAATTCGCCACCACCAGGCTTAGGTAAGCTTGTGAAAATTCCCTTGTAAGGATGTTCAGATGCTGTATAATTAAAAATTAATAAACCATGAATATAGTTTCAACACCATTAAAATATTGAAGTCGAACAATCATTTAACCAATAAGAAAAAATGAATTTGTAAAATGTTCTTCAATCCCCATCACAAATTCAACAAATAGTATAATTTTACTTATCACATAATCTAACAATCAGTCAAAAAAAACCGCAAACCCTAAAAATAACAAGATTTCCTTCTCTTTATTCGATCCTTAAAAAGCTAAAGCATCTTTTCAACAAGAATCTCCGCAAAAATTAACCAATTTAATAACAAAATCAGATACAATCAGCAGTCAAATCAAAAAATTCACTTAACAATAATTAATCACTTAAAGTACGAACTAAATTTCACATAATTTCAAACGCAGAAAAGAAAATGAAAATTCAAAAAAGGTAATCATTACCCATAGTAGCAATCTGGCGATGAAATCGTTCGACAAGAGGAGTAGAAGAAGTAGCAATCTGCGATCGAACAGAAACCCTAGATCGCCAATCCGAACCGTAACTCCACCTAGAATTCGAACAGCAGATCGATCGAAGACCCGATGAAAAACCCAATGAAAGGTGACCTAAACCAGGTTGATATCTATAAGCAGAAAATATTCTAGAAGAAGGAGAAGAAGCTGTCGATGAAGAGGGAGAAAGTGTGGAAGCAAATCTTCGAAGAATAAATGGAGAAATAGATGTTTTCGACGTCGCTGCTCCTATCATGATTATTCTTTTTTTTATATATAATTAAAATTTCAATTAAATTCTAGATATAAGGACATTTATTGAAATTATCGAAAGTTGTTGGAATTAAATTGATAGATAGAAGGATAGTATGGTGTACGAATCTGTAACCCTAACCCTAATTTTCCGATAATCGGACATTAAATTGAGAGAAAATTGAGGAAGATGACAAGGAATGAGAGAAAACAGAGGAGAATTTAAAGAGAAATGTTTCTCTCTTTAAAAAATATAAGTAAAATATTTTGATATTTATTTGTGCTTTTTCTTGACGGGGGGGGGGGGGGGGGGGGGGGGGGGGTGGAATATATTTTTGATTTTTCTTGGGTGTTATCTGGTGTGACGCAGTTCAAGAAAAAACTGGACGTCTCAATTCTCAACTGATGATTGGATATTTGGATGTGGCGTAAGGTTGGGGTTGGTCTCGTATAAACTTACAATTTTTCTTGTGAAGAGACTATTTTTCGGTAAGACCTCAAATAAAAGCTCATATTTTCATAATATATACTATTATTAGTTGGGCTATATAATCCACATATAATACTTGTCTCTTAGTGAGACTGTCCCTTACAATAATTCGTGATCAACTTAATACATGTGCAATAACTTTCAGTTAAATGAGTGCTTAAATAGAATTCAATTTGAGTCGAATTTAATCAAATATATGCATTTTATCTCCTTGATAATGCAACATCCTACAATTGCATATGAATTAAGAATTTTAAGAGGATGATTAAATTGTATGCATAAGATTTTGCAAAAAAAAACATATAGATAAAAATTAACAAAAATAATTGAAAAATTATTTAAAATAAAAATATAAAAAAATAAATATGAAAGAGTATTACAAACATTGTAGATTCTCATAGGGACATTACTCAAGTATTTGGATAAGAATTTAAAATTTGATCCTGCAAATTTTATTTAGCCTTGGTCTCTAGGATTCAAAATGAGTGTGCTTTTACTCCAATTTCTAGAATTTTAGACACATTACTTTTTAATTATTGGGATGAATTAAAACCCAAATATTTATAATTTTATATTTATATATTACACCGATTTTATTATAATTTCTTATTAATCATAATAATCTGTATCACTTTTATTATTTTTCTTTCACATTTTTTTATATTATTCTCTACTACTACTACAACATCTGTGGAAAATATTAGGAAATTTTTGATGATCATCCCTAACATTAGTATACTGTAGTAATGTTGGCATGTGTGATGGTGATGTGATTTTGTTGGATGTGCAGCAACAGCCGTTGATCAGTCGAGGTGATGAAATGGACGGCTATGATTTTGTATGGTTGTATGTGTGAGTATGATAATATTCTGAAGGAGAGGTTGACTTTTTTTAAATTTATTGGAGGTAGTGGAGATTTATAATTTCTTTTTTTGCTAAGTGCGCCTAAGCCCATGTAATGTTCGCGTGGTTTGCACAAGTGAGTCATTTTGATTATTTTTTTAGGAATAATTGTCAATTTTGATTATAAAATTGTATGAAAAGTATTTTATGAGGGATGATCGCAAACTTTTTAGTTATCTTGTTTAATAAGTTAAAATATTATTTGTATTGATTTGCTTTTAATCTATTTGGATAAGTCAGTTATTTGGAAATTAGATATTTAATGTTATTATATATTTATTAGAGGAGAAATGAGTTAATAAGTCAAGAGCTTTATAATATCTTATGATGAGACTATCTCAAATAATATTTGGTAAAACGAAGTAGTTAAATTTCATCACATAGAAAATACTAATATAACATATATATATATATATATATATATATATATATATATATATATATATATATATATATATATATATATATATATATATATATATATATATAATTAGTATTCACTAATGTCAATTCAGAAATAATGTATTGACAAATTTTGCTTCTATCTCCTTATGCGTAAGGTTTGGTATATTCTAACTAATCAAATTTCATATTGAATTGGCATATATGGATTCCAAATACATATAAAAACATATTTCTTCTATTCAAATTAAATATCCAAATTGATTTTGCATACTTATACTTACCCATATATTTTATCAATAAAATTTACATTGAGACGAAACAAATAAAATTTTATTTAACTCAGTTTAACGTATAAATTGAAATTATTAAAGTAGGGAGTAGGCATAATAAAATATTACGAAGAGTGCAAAAGATTGTCATTGATGATGGAATATGTATGTATACAATATATGTTCATTTGATGATTTCATGAATTAAATTGGAGCATTCTTTTTCAACAAGAACTATTTTTGATGATGGTATTTAATAGTTTTTTCTAATGGGAAAATCTAAAAGATATATTATCACTTTAATCACTAATAAGATAATATGCTACTAAAATAGAAATTTACACAAGTTCATACAATTTAATTTTTAATAAGCTGCTTCTTATGAATACAATGAAAGTACAAGATATCAATAATAAAGGTTGATTTCATAACATCTTAAATATAAGATACAAACAGTCCTGATCTATTTGATGGGTCACCAAAATATATTGTCTGTTGGCAATTGGTTGTCACTTGTCACTTGTTGATTTGCTTAACTAGCTGATATTATTAATTATTTTTTTTTTGTTTCTTATTAAGCTTGTTGTATAAATTAAATATTGCAAAGACGTTTGATTTTGTGCAATAAAATAACATTGGATAAAAACCCAAAATACTATAGATAAAGCAACTACGATTAGTTATTTTGTTAATTAGCTTTTCGATTTTAACTAATTGAACGTCTAACTTTTCAACTACCTTAAAAATGTTTTATCAAACAATTTTGTTATTTGATCAGCTAAAAATAAATACAACAACCATAGTCAAAAGCAACTTTAGAAAGGGTATAAAAAATAGTCTTAATCAATGATAATGGGTTATTTGGGGTGTAGGTGGAGCGCATGTGCTAAGGGTGAGATGGCCCTTAACCCTCCCCAAAAGGGCATGTTTGAAACAATACTTCTATTATCTTATGCTTTCTATAAAGAAATATTCCTTCATTTGTGTAAAAGGTCTTGGTCCATCCATGGTCCTCAATGTAGCTCCAATATAGCAAAGTTCACATAATTAGTTTGGACACCAATTGAAAAAACTCCTAAAATAAGTTTCAGATTATTTTCATTTCCCAAATAAGCATTTTCGTGTTCGAGCCTAATGTCAGGGTTTGTTTGATATTACTAATAGCGAATAAAAGAAAAAAAAATTAACACGACTTTGTTTGTTGTTACTAACTCGACTGTAAAAATGTTACGAGAATTATGGGTTGACCTAGTGGTTTAAAGCTTTCCATTTCCCCTTCCCCTTGCCTATGGAGGATTCTTCCGCCTTACCCTAATAAAAAAACATTTACTTGTATATATTACCATCTACGCACGGACTAGGGAACAAGTTACAAAAGCTGAGGAACACCAAAGAAGGCAGGCATCATGCCAGACCTAGATTTTAGGTCCAATTCCAATCCTCTACTTCACAAATGTGATGAAATGGATACTTGTTTAGAACTTGGTGGTTTCGATGCAATCAAACTCCGGAAAATTGTCTTGCTAGCAGTTTGGAAATAGAACTTGCTACCAAATTACACTATATGTTTTCGTCGATCTAACAAACCAGTTTCAACTCTACAAAAGGCGTAACCAAAGAGCCACTATGTAAGTAACAACCTTGATCAGTGTCACATGATTTGTTTATTGCCTCACGAATCCTGAATCGAAAAAGCGAATTTGGTCGGTTTTAGCCTCTTTTTGAACCATTTTTAGCGAATCGCAAATTCAAAGGACGAACTAACTAGCGAATTATGTTTCAATAACCTTAATGCTGAACTTTAGCCAACAACTACAGTACTATACATATGAATCAGCTAACCACAAATATCAAAAACCAAAAACAGTAGAAATATAGCAATTGAACAAAGCTAACACTCCATATATACTGTACCCAGACAGGCAGAGATACGGTGTACATGAAGTTCCTTTCGCGCTTCAATGATCTACCTTGACACTGTCGAAAGTTTTGTGTCACGTGTCACGTAATTCGCTAATCTTCTCGCGAATCGCTAATCATAAAAAGTGAATTATGATCGATTTTGGCTATTCTTGGGTAAATTTGAGCGAATTACGAATTGAGAATTGAAAAACCAGATCAGCGGGTCTCCTGAGAGACCATGTTTTGAGAGACGTCTCTCACACCCAGCCCATTAAACTTTAAAGTCCACTTATTGTATTCTTAATGTCCACTTACAATATTCTTAATGCCTACTGAGAAAGTTAGCTTACTAGCCTACTTACCTAGCTACAATTTACTTAATGCCACCGCGTAAGTAATTAAGTACTTATATTATTCTAAATGCCCACTTATAATATTCTTAATGCCTACCGAAAAACTTACTCTATATTTTCAATTTGGGCGAGCCCAATTAAAGAGAGACCGTCTCACAAAAATTTATAAAAGCAAATTAGCTAGCGAATTATATTACACTCATCACAAACCTTGCCTTTACACATGAATACATACACTCAGTGAGCAAGAAAGGGGCAATAAATTGGAACAACATACATCAAAGTTGAGCAAATGATCAAGAACCTTATAAACTCATAAGTTGTAACATAAATGAAGCAAATGCCTTACTAATCAAATGGTCTAATAGCATCAGCTCCAGCAACTATCTCCAAAAGCTCTTCAGTGATCTTTGTCTGTCTTTCTCTATTATAAGCAATAGACAGTCTCTTCTTGAGCTCCACAGCATTATCAGTTGCACTATTCATTGCATTCATCCTAGCCGCGAGCTCACTCGCTAACGATTCTTGCAATGCTCTAAGTATCTGACTATTAAGATATAGAGGCATCATAGCATCAAGAATCTGAACAGGGTCTTGTTCAAAATCCAAATTTATCTTCCTTTCTTGCTTACTTTTATCCACTCTAAGTCTTTCAACAGCAAATTTTCCTTCTCTAGATGTTAACCTAAAAAACTCATCCTCTAATGCATCCACACTATTACCATAAGCATCAACAGCCTTCCCTTTAGGCGAAATCGGCAGTAATGTCTGAATCACAGGATCTGACCTAACTAGAGACACAAATTTAGTATACAATAACTCTACTTTATCGACTTCTTCACTCACAAAGAGGGAAAATACATCATCTGCAATGGTTTGTGCTTCTTTAACAGTTGGAAATCCCTCCCCCTCAACAAATCTATCCACCATTACAGAAGGTAATCTCCTTGCAAAATAAGAATTACCCTTTTTTCCTACACTGATAATTGTACAATCTAAGCCTACCCTTTTCAATTCAAGAACCCTAGATTCAGCTTTCCTAATGATTGAATTGTTAAACCCACCACAAAGTCCTCTTTCACCGGTAATAACAACAAGTGCAACTTTTTTAACAGTCCTAAAACTAGCTAAAGGAACATCTACATCTTCTAATATAAGACTTTGATTGATATCATATAACATATCAGCTAAAGATTCAGCAAAGGGTCTACCGTTTATAACTGCTTCTTGAGCTTTCCGAACTTTAGCTGCAGCTACGAGTTTCATAGCTTCGGCTATTTTCTGGGTGTTTTTTACAGTGTTGATTCTTTCTCTAAGCTTTCTGATGGTGCAATTGATTTGGAATTTGGATTTGGGTTTTGATGAAATGGATGATAGGAAAAATGGGTTGAATTTTGTTTCAATGGAGATTGAGCTTCTAGGGTTTATTGATGGGTTTGATTGAAGATGAAATAGGGAAATTGAAGAGTAAGACATGGTAATTGTTATTTGTAATTGGGATTTAATCAGAGGAATTCAGATAAATGACGGAAATCGAAATCTAAGAAATAAATTGAATGAAATTGGAAATGAATGGGATCGAAACATTGATTAATTCATCAAAATGAAAACTAAAAACTACTCTACAGAGTACAGTCTATACTCTTTAGTATAAACCTTTCCTAGGCTCTATAGATTATGATCTTGTAACTAGAAAATCATATGTACAAGTCTAAAGTATAAAACATTTAGGTTAAATTGTTGGAGAATTCTTAATGGTGACCTATTTAAAGATCATATGACCAAATTAAAGAAAAATGACGATCTAATTTAAGGTGGGTTGGGAAAAAGGTTGGCAAATTAAATCATTATATGACCCGTTCATTTGAACAGTCACTAATTTTTTTTTCAATAAATGTCCACATGTTCGTTGTGGGTTCACCGTTGTACATCTTTTTCATGGCGAGTGAATTTTAATGGCATTTTTTTTTATAAGTACAGTGTGCATGTCTTGTATCATTCCCCAACTTTCGATCATAGTTTTATATGAGCGGAATGTATTTGGTATAATGGCGATAGTGTTAAAAGTAGGGCAAAATCGAGAGTTTAAATTATTGTGGATTTAATACATTGCGGAAGTTAGAAGCTACGTGGTCTAAAACGTTTGAAAATCTAGCTTTATTGAGATATGTTAATGAACATGACTGATTTTGCAATAAATAAGATTAAACGTGTGAACATAAATTGCAAATAATAACACCTAATTTAAGAAGATTTATCATTTTTTAGGATTGTATTTTGTATTTTGTGTTTATGTGATGAAGAAGTAAATAGTTCAAACAAATACGAGGAGTAAGTTCCATCAATGGAAATGGTGTGAGCACAAAGATGAATAAGGGGAGACAAAGATAATGAAGCTCAAGTCATTTACTTGCTTTGATTTAATTACAACATACTACATTGACTATGTTCATAGGCAAAGGCAAAATAAGTAATGTGCAAAAGTTAATATTATCTCTTCGATAAATATTTAATTAAAATTCATGCTTTACTATGTTCTCCTATGCTCTTTTCAGTATGGCATAGTAAATTTTTATTTCTTCATTGTTGCATTTATATTTTAAAATCTCAAAAAATCTTATATATATTGTTGACTCTAAAACAAATCAAACATATTTGTTTATCTTTTAAAGTCCGACATAAGTGAATTTTTTTCAATAAAGCAAGCATGCTTCAAACAACTTTTAATGCTCATCATCATAATAGTCGTACAACAATCTTGTCCATAAAACAAATGTCAAAGATATGTTTAACAAAAGTAACATCGATAAAATCACGCTCTAATATTTTGTCACGAAAACATCCCATAATATAAAGATCACGAGAGTATTAAATCAAAAAGTCCAAATTATTGTGTGACTCAAGTCAAAATATTAACACAAATAATGGATCAAATAATCGATATATTAACAAAAATAATCAACATATGAACATAACCACTATAGTAGAATAATTAGTAAAACACTATATTTTTTATGTGTATAAATCAATGCATTAACAAAATAAGTATATAAAACAAGTTAAAATTCAAATATAAATTTTTATAATTTAAAAAAATTCAATAATTAATTTAAATTATAACTTAATCGTAACAAAATCAAAAAGAAAAAACATGAACCAGTTCCAAAATGTTCACATGTACATGTTTTCATCATTCTAAATTTTAACCCGCCTTTCTTTCAATGATTCTTCTTTCAAAACTCGAAACATTCCAAAATCCAAAACCTCTCTTTCCATTTCCCTCCATCCCCAATTCCCGCCTTTCATTTCTTTTCCGCACTCCATTATAAAACCCTAGTTTTCTTCAATCCCAAATCCCATAAACCCTTCTTCTTTTCCTCAATTCATCTTAATCCCACTTCCAATTTCTACCCAAAAAATGAAAAGGAGGGTCCGATTCCACTCAATTCGGACTCAGCGGTGTAACAAGTACTTAAAACCTGGTGCTTTGGCTCGTTTAAGGGATTCCAGGATTCAATCCCATGTCCGCGTCAAATCAGTGATTCCTTTAGTAATTCAATCTATAAGTACCCAACAGGAGAATTCGCCGAATACGCAGATCGAGATACTAATGCCTGAGTTTCCGGGTTCGGATCGTGGGCCGATGTGTTTTGGTAGGAAGAAACTTGTTGCTGCTAAAAATTATTTCATTAATAGTCTTGATAATTCCCCTGGTTCAGATGATAATGATTCTTTCATTAGTATCGTTAACCCTAATTTACTTGTTCATTGAATAAAACAGTATTTTGTTAGGGTTTTGGAATTGATGTAGAATGATGGTTGTATTTATGTGAAAGAAATAGTGAAAGTAAAATACATTTTTCATATATTCTGATTTGTTTGCATTTAATTGGATCTGGGTTGGATCTCTTCCAACATATTTATGACTCAATTTATTCGTTTCGTTAAATTATGTCCAAATTTAAGTGTTAATAGCACTGAAAAGAACGGTGGATTGTGCTGCATTGGTGCTAAAAATCAGTTATTAATATTGTAGTATTATTGGATTGAAAATCAAAATAAATGGACAAATATACTTCATTTGGACAATCACTAAACTAATCCATTTGATCTATTAATGGATTAAGACTTTGGTATTGTTGTTTATATGCGACTAAAGAAACAATTTATACATAAGTAGTAAAGATTAATTCAGTTGAAAATTTGCTTCAAATATATTACTCATTTGATTTTTTATTCACGTGAAGTTGTACATGATGCTTGCTACAAAGGGTCAATTGTTACTTGTTAGGGAACTTTGATCTCATAATGTGCTTATTTTAGTCTTGGTTATTTCCTGTTATGTGCTTGATCTAACGCTAACTGATTCTAAAGTTTATCTGCCCGTGGATTCCGATATTGCATAAAAAATCTTATAGTTAGCCTTAGCATGATAATTTTTCCATGAGGTTATGCATCTTATGTGACATGGAAACAGCTTTTCTTTGTTTGAGAATCCCTTACAATTCTGAAAAATGAGGCAAGTCATACTGTAATTTGTGAAGGGACTTTAGCTTGACATGTGGTGAGGGCTATTGCTAGTGTAGGAAAACAAAGAAATGCTTTAGGGTATATTTAACAAATGATTGTTGGCTAAAACCGTTGGCTGGTTTGTCCGACTGGAGCTATTGCTAGTGTCTGTGTCTGTTCTTTGGTTGCATAGCTTTCTGTGCGATGAACATAGAAAACATCTCATGCTGTCGAAAGTGATTATTTCACTGACCTTGCTTGATCCGGGTCAATAAATTTACCCTGATGCAATTTGTCATGTACATCACAGAAACATATTTTGTTCTGTTTTCTGAGGTACTTCAGGGGATAAGACTTAAGAGCGACTCATTTAAGTGTTACGTTAATTTGGTTTAGTAAGCGGAACCATCTTCACATCCATGTTCAAGCTGTTATGTCTTACTAAACCAAGGTTGAATCTGCTATATTAGCAATGTAGCTCATCCTGTCCTGCCTTAAAGCTGGTGCCCATTTCGCGGCATTGAACTATCACCCTTGATCTTTTGGTGTTGGGGTCATCATAGTTCTTTGTTGTACAATGCTCGCTGGTCCAGATGCGGGTTTTTGGACGGCGATCTCAAGAATCAAACATTTATAATTACTTTGACAGTCTTTGAGGATCATCAAAGGGTGGAATATGTGCAAGTTTTTGGTTAAGTAAGCATGATTTCTGTTATTGTTTTAGTAGAGATATGCCCATTTTATCTCTTTTTATGTATGTCAGGACTCAGGAATAATGTTTTTGTTGCTCTATTAAGATGTCATACTTCAATTTTAGTGTCAATCTCTGCACCGATTTCATACAGCAGCATCACCAAGGCTCAAAAGGTAACATATTCTTCTGCATTTACTACATTAGCCATTAAATAGTTTGCAAACAACATGCTCATATCACATCAGTTATTTATGATGCAATTAAGAATTGAACAATCTCCTCATCATTATCATACCCAGTGTATCCCACCCATAGGAAACTATGATCAGGGTCTGAGAAGGGAAGAAATACGACAACCCATAACCATAAAGGGGATGCGGTCATTGAGTCCCCCAGCTTAAGATGGATCCTCAGAATGATAGGTCCTTGCATATTGCTGGGATGATTTGTCCACATTGATGAATTAAAGATGGTGTGCACACTTTACAAGTCACTAGAGCCCTTTCCCATTGCCATATCGTTTTGAGATGGTATTTCCTTGGCTTATGAAGTGTGTGCACCTCCTGTATCCCCGATAACATGCAAGTATCGACCGTAAGTCTAGCTCAATTCAACATGTACGTCTACTTATATTCTTTATGCATCTGTATATATTACCTAAATGCAGTCATGGATCTCACTTGGATCATGTTATCTTTTACTCATCCGACTTGGAAAGAATAATACTATCCTAATCCTATCCTGTGAATTCTACTTGCTAGATCTTGAAGGGTTCCATTAAACATTTTCTTCACATGAATCCCTTCCATCAACGGTGATCTGATGTATTTAGTTTTCACTTGCAGGGAATGTCAGCATTTTTTAGAAGGGTAATGTTGCGTATATCCGACTTCTCAAAACCCTGTTTCTATGAGAGCTTTTGTGGAAGCCATTTTTAGGTCAATTGAACACAGGAAGTTGCAATTCTCTGTAAGTTTTCCCCTACACGCCTATGAAAACTGCTTTTAAGGCTTCTCATGGTTCTGACATAGAGTGGTATGCATAATTTATTTCTTAGAGGACCAAATCATAACAGTTAACGTATGAGTTGACAGACACAAAATTCTCACTTCTGTAAGACTCACATATGAAATAGCTGCAAGTTTAGAGGTGTTCAAAACAGACCTAGTGATCCGATATTTATCCAGCATTATAACTAAATCCGACTTGACCCGACTTTAAAAAAAGGTTAAAAGTATGTATATCAACCCAATTTTGAACCGAAAAAGAGTGACCCGAAATCAACCCGATGACCCGAATGAACATCTCTACTTTGATTATATAATAAGATGTTTTCACTCCTGCACCATTGGAACTTAGGAAGTGGCAAGCAAAGGTATTACTAGAAGTTAAGTTAACATTTGGTTGGTGCATCATCAAAGCATCATCGAATCTCATGTACTTTCTCTGTCTTTTTAAATTTGCAAACTTACTACAGTTTGAAAATTGAAGTCAGAGCTTTATATACTTGTTGTAGCAAATTCAAACGGATAAAGTAAAAGTTATATACTCATGTTCATAATTTGTTTTGACGGTTTGCAGGCCGTTTCCTAAGTTGCTTACAAGAGTCCAACCTAAAAGAGGAGAAATTCTTATTGTCTTCCTCTTCTAGTTCAATCACAAGTTTGTACCAATAAATCTACCAAGGTACAATCAATCTAGCTTATTCAGTTTTCAATTTTACTTTTGAATTTTGATGGACTGAAAGAGTATCTTGTATTTGTCATTTTTGGCTGTATCTTAGAGACAGGTACACCTAAGTGTGTATTTAGTTTATTTTTTTGTCAACTGGAAATAATTTTTTTGTTATCATTAATATGAGTTAAGTTTCGTACATCAGGTCATGTCAATCCTGTCTAGATGAGACTCAATCAATGTCGTTGCTGTAAAGCGAATACATGCATTACATTACCCTAATGCCATTAGTGACTCACACTTTGGGTGGGTGAGGTTTGTACGGTTGGATGTAGTCAACCTTTAGTGATAAGCTAACAAAAGGCTGTTTTTTTTGAATAATATCTAATTTATTATTAAAGATTCATATGACATCTACGTTAGAGATAAAGATTAGCAAGTACATAACAACTTTAATCAAATATAATTTAAAATTAACAAAATTCCAATCGTTGTGTATGAGATATGATAATTTTGAAAGCTCTTTTGATTAACCTTGTTAATAAATATTATATACAATTTCACATAAATAAGAATACATGATTTAATTAGTCATTTTGAAAGTTATTATTCATTTAATTTGAATGCACTTTTTTTTAATGCATACAAATTCAAGTAACTACTATTTATTTGTAAATAGAAGGATAAGTATTGTGAAGATCATACTTTAGTAGGACATAGGAGACATTCATAGACTTTTATTGAGTACTATGAATTTGACACTTTCTGGTGAGTATTTACGGTGTGATTTTTAATTGCTACTCTCTCTCTGTTGTTCAATTTTTTAAGTTAAATAGTATTATTCTAGAGAAATAGAAAGAATAGTAGTTAGTAAAACAATAAAAAGTAAAACTATTTTGATTTGTGTCAATATGTTTATTTAAAACACATTATTTAATATTTTTTAAAGGTAATACCAATTGATATTTGAATTAACCTTTCTTGAAGCTCCTATATAAAAATTGTGACATTATAATCAACTTACTGTTAAATTAATCCTTTTTTGATCACATAAATTTTTATTTTAATCTCAAATCCTAATCTATAAGTTAAAGCACAGCAAATGAGATCTTGTTTGATTCGTTTTTAGTTAAAAATTATTATTATTAACTTTTTATAATTTTTAATTATTTTTAATTAGAGATGTTAAGAGTTGTTAAGTATATTAATATACTTCCTATTCCACTATACTTGCTACATTTGACTTTTACGCAATTTAATGTGTTGTTTTGATTATATGTTGAATTATACAAATTTAAAAATTATAAAAGTTTAATATTATGAAAATATGTGACTAGACGATTCAAACAGGATCCCACTGACTATATTTTTTCTTAGCCTAATATATAAAGCTTGAACAATGAATACTGTTAAAAATCGTTATATAGCGAGTATTTCAGATCGAAAGAAATATATGCTAATTTAAATGGAACACATAAAATGAGAGAGAAAATGCTACCCGTCCCTTTGAGAAAGCACTATGACTAAAAAATGTAATAGTTTTTAATTTTGTTTAGTGTAAATTCAGAAGGGCATAGGGATTAGTCATGAGCCGCCTTTGTACGGTGGTATCATGTAGCATTCTTAATATCCTGTAAAATACAAATGAATCTAGTCACATCCACATGGTTACAATATCTGGATTCTGGTGGATTCTTTTGATTTGTGCTGATTTTTAATCTCCTTTTTATAAAAAAAGAAATTCAAGTGGACAGAAATATCAGTAATTTGATTGGGTCTTCAGTTTTCTTCCCTCAGTAATTATCTTCCTGCTGTGAAATACTTCATGCATTGAACTTTCCTGTATAATCAAGGCGGCTTCTTGCCTTACAATTAATTCACATGTTTTTATTTTCTATAAAGAAATATGAAGTATATATATTCCTATTTCTTTTTTAGTTTATTATGAGGAGAAATATAAACGTAATAGAAAAATAACTAAGAAAATTCTCATCCTTTAGTATTTTATTAAACCACCAACTTAATAGTCTTGTATGATTGAGCTTAGTACAATATTATTAAGACATAGTAATAGAATTAATTATGTGTAAAAATTTATCTTTAAACATTAGTTTGCACAGGATAAAATCCTGAATGTGATTGCAACTTTAGGAACGGTTGTGAAAACCACTATTATGATTAATGTGATCACAATCATTACGTGGTGTAACAAGTGATGCGTTGGTTAATATAGCTAGTAGCTGATTGAAGCGAGTAATTTGACTATTTGATTTTTTCAGCTTATTTGACCATATGCTTTGTGCAACTTGTTCAATTAGCTACTTTTTTTTTTAACTCTCTGAAACAGTTGAATTACCAAACACTATTTTTGATGTTTTATCTATATGAATCGGCTAACATTCCCAACCAGCTCAAAAACCCTAGTAAGCACCCTCAATCATAGTTATAAAATCTTTATCTTGATCTACCATCCTATTATCCAAAAACAAACAACCTATCCGAATCGTTGGTCAGATCTGATGTTGGTTGAATCGTGCGATCTTAGTATCCTACTGAGCTTAAGAATCTAGGTGGTATGATCATAACATGATTCTACAATCCTACGATCCAATCCTGCAATGGTAGTTTCAATCTTAAATTTTTTAATATAATCCATATTTCACTTATATATAAATATATATATCTAAAATAATTATATCAATACCAGTATACCACTATAAAATTTAAGATTTTTCTGATTTATAGTTTACAAATGATTATCAAAAGTATTATTTTTCAAAACTTAATAGATGAAGTCAAATAAGTTTTAATTTACATCTTAAAACTTTTTTAAAAATATAATAGATAATTAGCTATTCAAACATATTAATACATTTTTATAGAATCACACAATCCTACCCTACAACAATCCTAGGTAAATTTCGATCCTAACAACCTTGCTCCAATATTTTTTAACTATGTTAGATAGTGACTTGAGTTAATCCTCACTATATATATATATATACATGTTTATTTTGTAGGTCTTGTATGAGATGGGATAATGAGAAAAATGACGGCTGTATTTGTAGTTATCCCTGTAAGCCAAAATTGAAAAATAAGGCACAGAACTTAACAAGAAACACCCTTCATCAGCAGTCAATTCACTTTTTTTAGAAAATAAGATTCAGCCTCTAATCTATGAATCTTAAGGAAAACTTTCATGCCCAATCTAATAATTAATTGAATATTGCTTAACTTTTGGAATTTCTTGGGTGTGTAATGTGTAATTATCTTTTTTCCTGCAGAGATACTGTCCTTCCTACCTGTATTGGAAATTGTTTATTCCTCCTCTTGCCTTAGTGGATTCTTATTTTGTAGCTGGCAAATCCTTAAAATTTGTATTTGAGGGCAGAAAACTGATTTTTTGTCTAAACCCAGAAAAAAAAATGAAAAATAAGTATTGGAGGGCTTACAGAAGTGAAGAATTCCAGGAGGAAGATATCTGGGAAGTGATCAAACAAGAAGATAATACTGGGTTTAAGAACAATGATCATCTAAGCTCTCCTCATTTGATCTCGAAACGGGTTCCTAGTGCAGCAAGAATGATCCCAGGCATCAGAAAACATCAGCAGATTGATGAAAATGTGCACATAGTGCAGAGTTCTGCTCCTGTTAATATCCCTGATTGGTCTAAAATCTATGGTGGTACATCAAGGAAGAAGAATATTGGTAGGTGTTCGTCATCATCCCTTGATCATGATGATGATGATGATGATGATGATGATAAGGATGGTAAATTGCCCCCTCATGAATGGTTGGCTAAGAAGTTTGCAAAGAATCAGATTTCTTCATTTTCTGTTTGTGAAGGTGTTGGAAGGACCCTCAAAGGTAGAGATCTTAGTAGGGTAAGGAATGCTGTTTTGTCTAAAACTGGTTTTCTCTGATTAAACTTTTGATTGAGTTGGTCGATATCAGGCTCTGCGTCATGGGTTCCAATCTTATCTAGTTATCATGTTACGTACGAGTTGACATTGGGAGTTGGGTCCTCAACCATCTATTTGAGGAAAAGTTTTTAGTTGAGTTGGTCGGGTAGTCAGGATATTGGGAGTTGGGTCCTCGACCATCAGTTTAAGGAAAAGTTTTTAGTTTTTCTATGTTACGAGTTCGAATCTCATTTCAACCTCCTCTTACGTAGGATTCGTGTCTTACATTTATACTTATAGTTCAACAGGCTCTTCAAACATAAAAAGTTGTATGTTTTTTTATCAAGTTCATTGGAACAATAGTTAATCGTGTTAAGAATACAATATAGTTAGACATATTTTGGTACATTTCTTTAAAGCTAAATGCTATAAATTAAATTGTAAATATATGTGCAAGATTTAGTTGCTATTTGTTTCTTTTAATGCACAGCTTCTTTTTCATTTTTGAGTTATGCATTTATTCCATTTTCATTAAGTAGCCGTGGTGGTTTAATGAGGTTAAAATGTTATCTTGGAAAATGTCGCACTTTAATAAACTAACAACTTAGTAGCGTTTAGTGTTGCAAATAGTTATTCTCCAAACGTCACAATTTGTAGCGTTTTAGAATTAAAAGTAATGGTTTATATTTTTCTTTACATGTTTCTCTAATAAAATACATTCCAACAGTTATCATAATCGCCACTTTTACCATATAATTTTAATTTACACAACTAATTAGACAGTTAAATAACTAACAATTATAATTGTACATCTTCCCAGAGCTACAATTACCTAGACAACTAAAGGTACTTGGACATTTACCTTTGCACCAAATATCCATATTTTCTTTAGAGCACTCTATATTCTTCTAGCCTGTTTTATGTGAGACCGTTTTACCGTGAGACAGGTCCATACAAATGACCCATTAGTAACAAAAAATTAAAATTGAACTCTCACGTACAGGAAACCGTTTTATATTTCAAATTTTAATTTTCTTTTTATTAACTAGTTTTGGTTGACCCAAATGACATGGTCTAGTTATGAGATAAATTGAATAGAAAATTAGTAATTTTTTTCTCTTTATGTTAAATTAAAAGAAGGGAGGAGTAATTAAAAAACAAAACTATGATCCGACAGGTAGGTTGGCCCGTGAAGCTTAAGTTAACAAACTTTGAACCACAGAAATTGTGAGTCTGTGACTGATAGTGGACCAACATCAAATCTTTTTTATGGATATCATTTCTCCATTGCCCATTCTTATGGGCCATGAATCATTGGGCCTTGTCTCTTGGAGCCCATGAACTGTAGGACGTACCCAGCATTTAATAAGTTCACTAATTATGGAAATGCTGAGAGGCCCATCTCATTAAGAGGTTTTAATTTTTTTGGGTCCTTCATCTTGAAGGTTTCAACATTTTATTCCGGAAAAAAGACTGAAAAATCCTTTACAGATAAAGAAAATGAAAATTATTTTATTTCTCTAGTCGATGAGAATGAAAGTATGAGAAAAGCCTTTAATAATTACGCTAATTCATGATTATCAACACCTTTTATTTTATTTTTCTTTTACTTTGAGACAAAGTAATTTGACAAAAATATATTTATTTGCTCATTCGAAATTGAATTGTGCTCATCTAAAACACTTTATTTTTTGGGTTTTCTTGTTTCTTCTTAAATTCTCATTCGATCACTTAATTAGGTTGTTCTTCTAAGTTTCCCTACATATACATTCATTCGAATATCAGATCTTTTTTATGCCAATATATATTAGCTTGTATCTCAGTGCAATTATCAAAATTTTCCCAATGTTATACAAAGAAGCTTAAGACTCACACAAATACTTCTTCATCACTTATTTTTGCTACATAAATTACTCCAAACCAATTTGAAAACTACATTCATCCTAAATTAAATTTGGCCTGCTTTTTTCATTCTGTCTCACTAAATTTATTTTATTTATATTTTTGATTATGACTTATAATATTTTTTTAATTCTCATCACATATAACTTTTTTTTTCATCTCGTCTATACAATTTTTGTACTTTTTTATAAAACATCTCATTACACACTTTCTGAATATTTGAATCAATTACTTTTGATACAAATTTAATTTAGAATCAAAGTAAAATGGAATAAGTAAAAACCAATCAATCAATCACTTAATCATAAAGGTGTACGAAGGCGTAGGTATGTTACAATCAAAGAATAATACTCTTTGTAGACTGTGCGACTCCATGTGCTTCTCTTCATGCTTTGTTCCACTACCATGTGCATAATCAAATATTTTTCGATTGCTTAAGTAGAGGTGGCCAAATATTAGCCACCCTAAAAACTAACCCGACTTTTCTGATACAAGTTGAATTGAATATTAAATCGAATCGATAAATAATTATTTTGGTTTAGAGCTTTATATGTGAAGATGTACAACCTCAATGTAAAGAGTGTAATCAAATCGAATAAGTAATTAATTTAGCAATAAAAAATTAGCGAAAAATATTATTTAATTTTCATCGTTAAATTATAAATATTTTAATGACTATTTAGCGAAAAAAATACTCTTTCTAAGTTAGCGAAAAAAAATTTTCAAAATTAAACTAACTATTAGGGTCAAAGTAAAATGTAGAGCACCAAAAATGAAACAAGTTAGAGGTAGGAACTAGCATGTTTCATTTACGTATACTCTACTACTAACTAATTCGTTGACATGACATTAAAAGAGGTTGAATATTGACTTTTAATAGTAATTAATTAACCGTTGACTTTTATGGTAAGAAATTAAGTCAATTATTGAACACAAATTCTAGTGTGAGACGATTTCTTTGAGAGACCATTTCTAATTAGGCCGGCCAATTATATATTTTTTAAAATATTGTAAGTAGGCATTAAGAATGATGTAAGTAGACATTTAAGATATTGAAAGTAGGCATTAAGAATATGGTAAGTGAACATTAAAGATAATGTAAGTAGGCATTAAAAATATAGTAATTAGACATTAATCTTTAATGGGCTGAATTTGAGTTACATTTTTCAAAGAAACGGTCTCACAAGAGACTAGCTGATTATTAATTATGTTGTGACCACTCACTTTAACCTTTATATATTGGATAAAAAAACAAGATAGGGTAAATTTATAGGTTTAATTATTTTTTTATAAGATAACCCGAGCCTCGAGGTAAGAGGAGAGTTAGAGTGGGAAACAAAATTGGACAGATGGCTTTACTTCAGAACGACACTAAATGCTCTAATGAGATAAAATTCAATTCTCTAATATGTTTAATTAACACTAATTAATGAAGAGCTACCCTTACAATAGATTATTTCTCAATGAAATAATCTCTAAAAAAAGAACCCATATACTAATAATTATATTAATTAGACTATTTAGCATATATATATATATATATATATATATATATATATATAAATAAAGGTATCACATTGAGAACATTTTAGACAAAAATTTTTAATTACCTAATTGTGTAATTAATTTTATTCCTAGTACTTATTAATCATGTCTAACCACCATGCATATACTGCCCAACATAATTGGGTGGCAGAAACCATCCTCATGTTATGGTTTTTGAATCTAACATTGATTTAATCCCCTGCTCCAATCATTATTTTTTAGATTTGGAATACACCTTTTACTCAAAAATGTAAATTTATTCTCATTATCTTGTAAATTATACTAAAAAATTAAATTTTATCTCAATTGAAAAATAAATATCACTTTTTAAATTAAAAACTGTTATGCTTTCGATTTTCACCTAACACTCCCTTTCCTCAGCATTGTAAAAAAAAAAAAAATTGACATGCATTCGTAGCAGCTAATTATATATTATTATTTTAATTATTTAATTTTATATTAAGTTGATTACTCTATAATTCTTCAAAAGCCTCATTGTTTAATACAAATAAATAAAGTAATTCATCTAAGTAATTAAGCATTATTTGTCATTAATTATTGTAATACGTCATTTAGGCTAAACTAGAATTAGAAAAACAGATAATTAATCAACAATAAAGATAAGAAAAATGAATTGTGAAGAGGTTCACGTTTCATGCACGTGCAGCATGTGTGTTTGGCATTCTTGAACATGAGTTGTTTGGTTGTAGTAAGAAAGCAACAAATGTCTCAATTATTATACTACCTTTTTCTTTCAACAAGTCACAACAATATTTAGCTTTCACTTAGTTTGAATAATTAAATATAAGTAATTGAATATTAATTATTTAAATTGAATTGTATGTTCAAGCTTCAATTACAAAACAAAAATTAATCCCTTAAATTTTAATTGTTTACTATCAATATATTTGTCAACAACAAGCATCTATAAATATGATAAAAATCTTAATTAACATAGATCAGGTTTATGTATTACAACGTTTGAATACTGATATGTACTTACAATCTTGTAATATTGTTTCACATAAATATATTAGAGATACTCTTGTAAGAGACGGTCTTTCGGTGAGACGACCTCCAAACAAAAAGCTCATATGTTAATAATTATATTAGTTGGACTATTCAACCTACTTACATAATGTGTCTCACACAAAAATTTGTGAATATATTATCAATTTGCTTCTTCCTCCGAAATAAGAAGTCATAAGATTAAGCGATAATGATTCAACATTGAAATGACAACTATTAGGATATAGAGCAATCAATGATACGGAAATTTTATTGAGATGTGATCCTTCAATTTCTTGAAATGAGGGTAATTTTAGAACTTATAATCACTATCATCCTATTCAATGTATTCCGCTCATAGAAAAATTATAAACAGAATCTTAGAAGGAAAGGACGACGATAATTCATACCCATAAAAAGAGCGCAGCCAATCACCATTAAATGCATGCACCAATCACCATATAAGAGATAAGATGTAATAAATTAAAGGGCAATAGGAGAAATTGTGAAAGTTGAAAGATCCAAGATAAAGGGAGAACAAGATTTATAGTTAGTTGCATGACCTGCAAGTTGATAAACCAACTTACCCAAACCGTAAAGGAACCGCCTTTATTTTAATGAGTTACCAAAACATTTCAACCAACAACCCTATGGAGTAAGGCACATTTTTGTAGTACCCCTCTTATTTATTGTACATGAAAAAGAGAAATTCACATGTGAATATCTGGTTGAAACTTGATACTTCCCCACCGCATTTTACAATATTTATATTATTATTATTTTATATTAATTAATATGGGTTATTTGTAGGAGAGTAACATAAATAAATAAATGATGTGTTTAACAAATGGCAATTGGTAAAAATGTAGAAGATTTGACTAGCTTGAATATTAATTATTGATCAATTTGTTAGCTGTTTAAGTTAATTATTATGTTTTTTCAATGTTTGGTAAAAATTAGAAATACTTGTTAACTGTTGATATATTATTTATTAGAGAAAAAATAAATTAAAAAAAAAGTTATTTCTAGTAGTTTTTTGAACTTGGCTTTAAAGTTAACTTTTTCAGCCATGACAAAAAAAATTTTTTAGCTCATTTAAAAATTATTTATAAACCATCTTTTTTAACTGTTTGACTTATAAAAAATCATTAGCTAAATACATCCCTAAAAGGAGTAAATGAAAAAAACTAGAAATGAGATGGGGAGAGATTTAGATTTATGCATAAATTTAATAGTAAGAATATGAGTCCTTGTCCATGAATAGAAATGTATCATAATAAACAGGATGATCTTAAATCGAAAATGCAATGTACTATATTTGTTCCTTTAATTATGTTATGATGGAAAGTTAAATCTTGTCTCAATTGGAGTATATATCACTTTTTTCGTAATAAGGTATTACTTATTAGGTTTAATTCCTGCTTTTCTCCTCCTTTAGCCATCTTTTTCCTTCAACCTACTCCCTCTAAAAATCAACTTTGCTAGGATCGTGAAAAACACATAATGTAAGGGATATATCAGTGACTTATGTTTTGTTTTGAATTACATGATAGACTAGAAAAAGAATAACGCTCGGCTAGGTGAAAATCGAGTCCATAACTTTTACCTAGCGCAAGATCATATTTTCGTCAATAAGATATTAATAATGAAATGATTATTAAATAAATATTGGCCACTAATTTCCCCCTTGTATAAAAGCATATTTATTAAGCATTGATTTGAAAATCACTCAAGAGTCAAGAAACAGTTACAAAGTTTGGTGGGTCGTCTTCCAAAGACACTTCTTCCCCATCTTCCACTAGAAAGGGACTACCCCAACGCACAAGCATTTGTTCCCATTTCTATTTCTATAATATAATACTCCTATTTCTTCTCTCTTCTCTGCCCAATAACCGACATTTTCAGTAAAGAATCCTTCATTTAAATTTCAAGTCTTGCAGATTTAATTAATTCAAGATTGGGTTTTGGGATTCAACAACTTTGTTGCTACTCTGAACTTCCATTCTTTACCCATAAACAGTCTTAAATTCAGATGGGTTGTTCTTAAAATTGCCCAATTTTGATCAGATTTTAATTTCTGGGCTTTCAATAAGTTTGTTGGGATTCAACAAGTCTTAGATTGAGATGGGTTCTTCTTAAAATTGTGCAATTTTGATGGGTTTTTGATTCTGGGTTTCAAAGATTAGCAGAAAACTTGAAGAACAGCAACCAAGAAAAAACAGATCAGATTTTTAAAAAATGAAGAACAAAGGATTTGATTTTGCACCAAAGAATGTAGTTTCTAAGAAATTAACACTTTTACTTTGCATTGGTTGTTTTTGTGCTGGCATGTTATTCACTACCAGGTATTACTTTTTTTTTTCTTTTTCTTGTTTTTATCAATTTTTGATTGATGTCTGTTTTTGGGTATTTTTGATAATACAATTATTGGTGAGAATTTTACCAAATTGATGGCTTTTATGATGTGGGTTGGTGTAGTTTTTTTGAACTCTTGTGATTTGATTGTTAAATTATTGGCTGAAGTTTTGTCATCCAAGCTTTAATTGCATTACTATAACTGATTGTAGATTGCATATTTGTTGGAATTGGATTAAATTGCTGATTTTTTGACTTTCAAGTAGTTTGCTGACATATTAGTTCCACCTGGTTCCATAAATTTTGATTTCATGTCACTTCTACAAATGGATTTATTTTTTGCTTCTATATGGTTATAATAACCAAATTTATCATCATCATCATACTCAGTGTGTACTATACCCATAAAGAAAAGTGCGGCAAAAAGAGTTTCTCGGCTCGAGAAAGATCACAATGAATCCTCAGAAAATATAACTGAATTTAGCTGTCCTGAATCATATAATGTTATTATTTCATGTTTAATCGCTCAAGGTTTTAATTCTTGTTATGGGCACCAAGTTTGCTACTATAGGTTTGACATAAAGATTAAGAAGTAGTTTAATTGTTTGGAGAATAAGATAATGAATTTAAATTGTGTGGACGATTTTAGGAGAGGGAAGAAATATGTGGATGAAAATCAAAAAAATGTCGGAGACCATTTTCAGTATGAAAGGTAGCCATCCAAGTGGGACGGAGAAAAATGGAAAATACAGCAAACTCAGATGGAGAGAATAAGTTGTTTAGGTGTTAACAATTTAGGGTGAAAGTTAGGTAATGGGAATTCCTTATTTCCTTTTCCTTTAGCTAAATAAGCATAGTAAACTTGAACATATTCTTTATGTTTCGTAGGATTAGGAACGGTTTGATTATGATATGATTTGAAGCTCTTATGATTATGTTACTATATGAAATCATTAATATAACTTTTTCCTTTTTTGGATTAATAAGATCTTGGCTATGCTTTAAACAACCAAATTGTGAATAAAGCGAAAGTATATGCATACTACTTTATTTGTAAATTGATTGTATTGTGCAATTGAGTTGGTATCGGCAATCCCTTTTCATGTTTTAGGGATCAATCTTGTCCTTTTATTGTACTTTTCAAGCAATTATGTGGAAAATATAGCTAAATAACACTTTGGGCAATCCAACACTTTTATCTTTTTCTTTTTGGTGTTTGTCTTGACTAGCTGTTTTTCAGTCAAACAAGTTTGCATTTCTTGTTTCATTTTGACATCAAAAGATGAGGATAAGTTCATTTCTAATTGTGTTTCGAGACGTCCTTACCGACTTCTTATTTACATGAGCTTACAGTTCTTTTCTAATGGTGTTTCGAGGCGTCCTTACCGGGTTTTATATAGTGTTTTACGGCATGTCCAAAACTATTTTCAGTAATCTTCTCCCTCGCCTTTTAATGAACTAGCATATGTTTCATTTGAACTATAACTTATACATATATGCAATCAGCAAGTCTTGTATGAGACCGTCTCACCGTGAGACAAGCCTATAAGTTAGTAAAAAAACATAAAGATACAATGAGATTTGAATTGTACAGGGCATCAGTGTTTTTTTAAAGAGTTTGAGCTGATACAATTGAGGCCGTCTCATGACGAGACGGTCTCAATAAAGAATTAGTGCTATGCAATATGGAATGTTGTTGTTGAACGCCATGATCAAGGCTTTGGTGGCGGTGTTCATGCCATCGTGATTAGACTCTTTAAAGTGACGGATATAGATAATGTTGGATGATTTTCTGAGTGGTGTGTTTCGGTTTCAGGATGTCGGCAGAACCAGAAGAGAAAGGGCTGTTTCGACGAGCTACAATGGAAGATGGAAGACAGAATTTAATCAAGGAAGGCTGTGGTCAGGAAAAAGTCAGTTGGTTGCATATTTCAAAATCGATTTCCCATTTATTTTATTATTTTTTCTTGTTAAAAAGTTAGTACTGTGGCTGCTTACGACTGACGTGTGTAAATCCTCCTCCTTGGCAGAACAATGTGAAGAGTGATCCTAAAAATCTAATTGGCGAAGTTTCAAAGACGCATCATGCTGTACAGTAAGCTCACTTCGATTTGTGATGCTTTGTATGAAATTTAATTCAGTAAGTTGCTGATGCCTATATTTGCTGTGTGTATCTTATATAGAACCCTAGATAAGACTATTTCTAATCTAGAAATGGAGTTAGCTGCTGCAAGAGCTACACAGGAATCCATAATGGACGGATCCCCTGTGTCGGAATCGGGCAACAAAAGGAAGTATCTGATGGTAGTTGGAATTAACACTGCTTTCAGTAGTAGAAAGCGTAGAGATTCGGTTCGTGCAACTTGGATGCCTCAAGGTTTGTTAATCATCAATGTTTTGATAAAATGAATCATAGCATGATGTTTGTTCTTGATGTATTGATTTCTCTTCCGTCGTCCTTAAATAGGAGAAAAAAGAAAGAAGTTGGAAGAAGAGAAGGGCATCATAATGCGATTCGTCATAGGTCACAGGTAATTTCGAAGTACTTTGTGTTAGTCACATTTTATACCCATCTTCCACGATTTCAAGAGCACGACTTTTACCCTTTTGATAAGAGTTTGATTCTTACCACTTACAAAAAAATTAATTCTCCCCTGCCCTATTGCCCTATATTGCTTGTATGGGATTCTCCTTGCTCTATAATAAAAAAGAACATAATTTTTTAGTTGATCTTGTATCATTCTTGAAGCATAGCTTGGTCAAACATTCATGACAAAGATTAGTTAGCAAAACTGTTTGCTACAATTTCAGTTTATTCAATCCTTTTCGTTTGCAGGTTTCTCTCTACTTTTCTAGAGCCGAGTGACTCTTTGCCGCATCCTCCTTTATGGGTATGGGTTGCCGCCTCCTTCCCTCCCCAGACCCTGCTCATAGTTCCTATGGGCGGGATACATTGGGTTCGATGATGGTGATGTATTTAGAAGCTTATTAATTGATTTTACCGATTCGGACTGCTGCATTCTTTTGTTATTACAATTTACGACCGATATTCTTACAAATACTATCTACTACTTTGAGCTCCTTCTTTGGAACGATGAAAACCGGACTTCAATATGTTTGACATTGTAGTCTATACTTGGAGGCCCCTAGGATTTACGATTCTCGTTTAGGACTTTCTTGTTTCCAACCATTGCATCCCCACCTAACACCTACCTTTAAATGCACTCAATCATAAATACTTCTTGAACTATAAAGACTATTCAATTCACTAGTTTCACGTTTTTATACTTATCTGCTTTCTTCTTGTTTTCCATAGCGCGACAGCGGGTGGTATCTTAGATAAAGCTATCGAGGCGGAGGACCAAAAGCATGGAGACTTTTTAAGGCTGGTAAGTAAACGGTTTATTACTAGATAAACGTTTTATTATGCGACATAGTACTGAAGCAGCTAACTAGGTGCCCCTTGTGTATGGATAATATCGAACAGGAACACGTTGAGGGATATCTAGAATTGTCAGCAAAGACAAAAATATATTTTGCCACTGCTGTTGCTTTGTGGGATGCTGAGTTCTACATCAAAGTTGACGATGATGTACATGTAAATATAGGTAAAAGACCATTATCTTGTGTTCGGTTTGGCTTTTAATTAATTCCTGTAAAAATTGTTATAGAACTCGAAGTTTAATTCCTGGACGTTCTGCTTTACTTCTCGATGAAGAGTAGATCTATATAGTTTTTTTCATTTGAAGTCTCAAAAATACGCTTGAATACACCAGGGGCGGAGCAAGGAGTACGTTGGCCCTATTTACTTATCGATATTTAGTAAATTAGTGCCTTTCATCAACCATTAATGGTAAACTAGAAACCAAATACGCACAAATTTAATGTTGGTAGATTTTGAACCCCCAACCAAAAAATATCATGGAAGACACATCACAAACTGAGCTACACTTGACTGGTAAGTGTTAAAAAAGATCCGATGATTCGAAATTTGCCATACCTTGTAACCGAACCCGATTCAACCCGACTTAAAAAACTAATTACATTTATGCAAAAACAATATTGACAAAACTTGATATCAAACCGACTCGAAACACCTAACCTGAATCAACCTGATGACCTGAATGAGCAGCTCTATGGTAAACTATAAGGAGTTTGTTTATATATGAGGCCCCTGTTTTCTAGGAGCCCTAGAACCGCCCCCGGAACACACACATTCACAGCTTTATTGTTCGCTTTCTGCCATTGTTTTCCAAAGCAATCAATCCTCAATATGTTTGGGTTACTGGTTCATTTCTTGCAAATAAAATTTGACATGGGCATATCTACTGTGGTGTATTCCAGCAACACTAGGAGCAACCTTGATTCGACATCGATCAAAGCCTCGGGTGTACATAGGATGCATGAAATCTGGTCCCGTCCTTGCTCAAAAGTACGTTGAAGTAACTTCTAGACTAATAGCTATTTAGTCCAAACCTTTTCATATATAATCATGTTCTTCCTTCTATGAGCAGGGGGGTGAGGTACCACGAGCCAGAGCATTGGAAGTTCGGAGATGACGGAAATAGGTACTTCCGGCATGCTACGGGGCAGCTGTATGCCGTTTCAAAAGATTTAGCGACTTACATATCTATAAATCAGTGAGTGCAAAATCCAAAATGACCTACTTTTAACGGGTTTCAGTTTATTTGAACGGGGAATCATTTCTTATATGTTTGTTTCTTCTGAAAAATTTCAGGCATGTGTTACATAAGTATGCCAACGAAGATGTTTCGTTGGGTTCTTGGTTTATCGGGTTGGATGTGGAGCATATAGATGACCGGAGATTGTGTTGTGGCACTCCACCTGGTAATTTTTTCTATTCTATCACTGTCAGGCAGGATTCCATGTTTTCCTAGAATTTTATGGATGCCAATTGATCTAAGACCTTAATTCGAGACGATAAAATTGGGGAAATGTTGCGGTAAAGGCGGAGTAAACCATTGACACCATTTGATCATGGATTATAAATTGGTTTGAGTTTGTCGATTCTTTAGAAATTGAAAATAACAAATAGATCATATTAGTTCAGCTTCAAATTCGAGCCGTATACTAAATAGATTTACAAATCCCATACCTAAACCTACCCATTTGTGAATGAGTCGTGAAAATAACCCTATTGTCACCTTTTTATGATTAAACTAGTCACGTCGTGTTAATGACATTGAGGTAATATAATGTTGTTTGCCATTTTTGATCATATACATTGAGGTGATGGAATGTTGTTTGCCATTTTTGATCGTATATTCTGAGATTTACACTATATTATTAGGGTTTGTTCTCTGTTTTTTATTCTTTTAAGACCTGCCCTCCTCCGATCCCCAAAAAAGGTTCAAAAATATGCACTATGAAAGACCAGAGCTCGGGCATCTCTGCTTGTCTTCGGTGAAAAACGTAAATGTCACACAATAATGCCAAAGCCATAATAATCTCAACAATATGAGGTCGACTACATGAACCAAAACAAATCAAAGATTGTAGCTAACAAAGATTAAATTTAAATAGAAATTAAATTTTAATAATCATTTACATATACTAATCATCAGGGGTGGATCCAAGGTCATTTAATGATGCAACTGACATCATTCTACTTATTTACAAAATTATATATCTTATGAATTATGATGTTAATATATATTGTTGGTTAAGTTGGTTGAAGATTTGCTATGTAAATGCATTGACTAGAGTTCAAACCACCTTAAGCTCATTTTTTAAAATATTATCGACATCATGATTTTGTTCTACATTGCCATCAAACGCGAAGCAAAAATTGACAAAATCTTTGAAGGCCATGTACAATTTCAAAAATTATCATATTTTTCTAACAACTTTATTTCTTTAAATACTTAACATATAGTACTACGTAATTTAATATCGAGGCCCCCCATTTTTTTGGGATTGTGTGGTCGAACATGTTGAACATGCTCGGAACTTCCCCTGATTGCCATAATTTGAAACAAATAACATCAAACTGATGATCTTACTAGCTTTTGTTTCTGTATACTAGATTGTGAGTGGAAGGCTCAGGCAGGCAATGTCTGCGTTGCATCATTCGACTGGACGTGCAGTGGAATTTGCAAGTCGGTCGAAAGGATGAAGGAGGTTCACCGGCGGTGTGGCGAAGGAGAGAATGCCTTATGGAGCGCGACTTTCTAATCAACAATACGCCCTTATCAATGTAGCTAATACCACTACATGTAGATTTTGGATGTGTAAAATGAGAGAGTAAATGAATGCATATATATAGAGTATGATTCTGTTCTGTTCTCCATTTTAGTGTAGGAGAGGAGCAAATGGGTTGCATCTTGCAAGCCTCAATATTCTTTGTATGATGATAGTTATAATAAGTATTAGTGTTATTTTATTTTACCCTCTAAAAAGCAATTTTCCTTGAAAACTTTGGCCTTTTTTTTAGGTTTTGCACTATAGTCTATTGCTATTGCTCATCTATCATTCATTATTTTGATGAACACATTATCACTCATGCCCTTATCTTTATTCATGTCTTTCTGATTAAAGTTCCCAACTTTTCTATCTTGCTTTCTTCAAAATTTTGTTGGATGTGTCTCGATGAGACATAGATTTTTATTTCTTTGATTTCAAATTCTAATGGATTATAGTGAAATGATTTATTAAATTAAGTGTACCTTTTATTTAGGTGAAATTAGATGATTTTTGCTACCAAAATTCAATCGGAAACAATGTTTTATTGTCACTAACAAGGGTACAACAGAGATAATGTTGCTTACCTTTGAACCTTCAAATGACATTGAAGTGATGGAATATTGTTGTATTCTCAATGCAATTTAAAAAATTTTTTTGCTAAAAACTTTGAAAATAAAATTGAAACGTAATATTAATTCATTGGAAAGAGTAGCAAATGTAGATAGAGGGACGTCCCATCACCACCAACCGCACTAAAAGAACACCTCATTACATTACATCTCAGGTGCACTTGAAAAATGTAAATTTCCATATGTCCATAAACAACAATCATTCTATCACATTCCCACTACATTCCAAAACAAAAACCTACTTTCACATCTTATAAATAATTTCTTCTAAATAATCTTCAATATTATTGTTTTTGAAGCTTATCAACTATGATTAACCAAAATCCCAATTCAAATCCTCCAAGATTAAAATTTTTAGATTTTTCTCTAAGAATCTCAATTATTCCTCTTAGTATTGCTTCTTTATGGCTTTCTCTCACAAACAATGAACATAATCCTGATTATGGAACTATTCATTTCTTTAACTTCACAGCACTCAAGTGATCAACTTTTCTCTCTCTTTTAGTAGTTTGTGTACATTTAATTTAATATATGGGAATATACGCTGCTTGGGTCTGTCTAGATTATGACCAGTTTAGTGTACTTCTAACAAGGGGAATGAGAATATACACTTGGGTCTGCATAGGCTATGACTCAATTGGTGTTCTCCTAACAAGGGGGAAATATACGCTTTGGTCTGTCTATGCTATAACCCTGTTTGGTGTACTTCTAACGAGGGGAATAGATATCATTTAATTGAAAGCCAACATATAACACAGAATAAGTCAATATGTACTAATGTTGGGTTTTGCTTGAAATAAATTTGTTTGTGTTTGTCAGGTATATGATATCTATTGCGGCCATTGCTGCTGGGTATGCTTTTGTTGCTGCAATTTCAATATGGATTCCTTTTTTAGTCAATAAAACTTTGGTTTTCTTTGTCTTTGATCAGGTTTGTGAATGAAGTATACTATTTTGTCTTTTTAAATTTATTACATTGTCATTCTCGATGCGAAGTGTTCGGTAGATGGCTTTTGGCTCAGCTTTTTGGTTAACTTCTTTTGGCTTGTTGGTTGGTCAAACAGCCAAATAAAATGTTTGGTAAATGACTTTTAAAGCAGCTGAAAAGTTGGCTTTAAACCAAAATGAAAAAGCTGTTCCAGCTAACTTTTTTGGTTGACTTTTGGTTTGTTTGCCTACTTTTTCTCTGATAAACAACTAACAGCTAATACTCAAATTTACAAAACATTTTTACAAACAGCTGGCTTTTTCAGCTAGCTTAAAAGCCAACAAAAACAACAATATTTCCACCTGGTCAAAAAAGCCAATCACCATCGATTCAATTGCTCAAACACCCCAATATAATAAATTTAAAGAGATACGTCATAGTATGGTAGTATTTGGAATTAATAGTATTTCTGTTGGGAATGTTTCCTTAGTGGCATGTTTTATATATTTACGATTAAGAAAAAATATAATTCAAGTGGAATCTTATTTGAATCGTCCAATTATTGTATATTTTTATAAAATCAACTATTCATGTTTTTAGCTCATATATAGTTTACATATAAATGATTAAAATTACACATTAAATGTTAGAATTGCTTAAAAAGTCAAATGAAGCTAGTATAATTGAATAGGGGAAGTATAACATATTCAAGGCTTCAACAATTAACTTAGACTTTTAATTGAGTTGACTTTTAATATTACGTAAAGAAACTAATTCAACTAAAAGCTTAAATTGATAGTTAAGAATTTTGACTTATGAGTGAAGTTAAAACATGACAGGTTATGGCTTATCTGATGGTGACATCTGGGGCAGCTGGAGCAGAGTTATGGTACTTGGTATACAAAGGTGATGTACAAGTTTCATGGAGTGAAGCTTGCACTTCATATGCCAAATTTTGTAACAATCTCAAAATTTCTGTGTTTCTTCAATTCTTAGTTCTCTTTTGCTTTCTTGTTTTAGCAGTCATCTCTGCCTTCAGGGCTTTCACTATTTTTGATCCTCCTCTTGATGTTTCTCAACCTCAAATACAACAAGTACAAAGGACCTAGTTTTATGTTTTTTTTGATAAGATTTGACGTCCACCCGTGCAAAGTCGGATCACATAAAGTCTAAGTGGGGTCAAAAGTCGGGATTGTGTAAACTTCTGAGTCTGACTCGTGTCATCCCTTGTTGTACTCCGTGTGCCTTGTTCTCTAACGAAAAGTGCTCTCACTGTATTTTTAGTTTTGTTTGATGTTCATTTAGATAACCAGTATATTATGAGATTTACGACTCATTGGTCAAGAAATTTTTTGACGCACTCTTTATTGTGGATATGGGTTATCGTTTTTTATTTCTGTTAGAGCCTTATTATAATTTTTATAAGTGAAATAATAATGACATGTATTATGAATTATGACTTAATATAATTATGAGTTGATCTTTTCAAGACTCAAAGAGTTATGGTACAAAAAAAATTGGCACAAATTTAGCAAAATTGTTTTGGGTGGTGATTATCAACGATATGTAATACTTTATGTTGATGTATGGATTAATCTTATGAAGTATATTTTAAAAAGGAAAAAATCAATGCGTTTATCAATTTACTTTAAATTATTAATGAAAATTTATCAATCGTTAGTAGATTATTTATTTTGAATCAATAATTTTATTTTTAATATTATTTAATTTCTCTTCTCATTGTTGTTGTCACTCTTTTACTCTTACTTTTCCCTCCCAAAATTACGCCACTTACATCATTAGATGTCAGTGGATGACATTTGGAATTACATCAATCTAGATACACTATATCCTTTTTTATTTGCATCAAAGAGAAAGAGGATAGTTTTTAAGGATGCGATAATAAATAAAGAAGGAGAATAAATTGTATAAATAAAATTAAAAATGAGTTAAAATATATGGATGAGATTAAAAAAAAGTGGTGTGCCATCATCTTAAAATAGAAATAATGTAAATTAAGTAGAACGGATCAAAATAAAAAATGCTGCAAATTTAATGGGAGGGAGGGCGTATAACTTTAACTTGAATATCCATAAAAAATCAAAAGCAAATTTGGCACACCTAACGAACATGTAATTCCTCTGTTCCGACATATTGTGTGGGAAAATGTCACTATCAGTAGCAAAGTATTATGAAACGGAGGAAGTATAAAACTTGACGGTTGACAAGTGGATATAGGCCATGTATTTATTACTTATGACAAGTAAAACATTTTTTAGAGCTATATCTATCCGGTGTCCACAAAATACGTACCTATATCTTATTTAACTAGGGTTGATACTATACAAAATTCGCTAAATTTAACTCGAAAATGATTTCACAATTCAAACTCAAAATGATTTCAAAACCCAAACTCGAAAACCCATTTAGACTTGGAACTTAAAAAAAAATAAGCTTATTTTAATAATTTTTTTAAAAATAAGCGTTTGAACTTAATTCTAAACTAATCGTTTTTTTATCCGAGTCACTAGCCAGATCTAGTTCGTTTTAAATGACAACGAACAATTGAATATATAAATTTTTATTTTTTTCTTTGTACAATGACTTTTGAAATGAAAAAATTAGATGAAAACTTATACAATGTTAATAACATCAAACAATATTTGACTTGATTTTCTTAGTTTTTCTTATGTTTGTTCTAATCGAAGAAAGAAACTATTCTTTTAGAAAATAGTTTCAAGCAAAGCTTATTTTTTAATTTTTAATTAAAAAACTTGTGAACTATTCTTGTGAGAAATCGTTTTTCAGTGAAACAAATTAAAATAAAGAGTCTATATCCTCATAAAATATATGAGATGGACTATTTAATCAATATATTTGTGCATTTCTCGCAATCTTGATGTAACCGTCTCATATAACAATTTGTGAATACTTATTTATTTCAAGAGGTATTCTTATGAGAGACCGTGTCTCGGTGAAAATACCTTAACGCATGAAGCTCATATGCTAATAATTTTTATTATTGGGATTTAGCCTAGATATAAAGTGCGTCTCACGATGAAACCGTTTCATAAAAGAATTTGTGTTCCATTGTTCAGCACGCCTTCTATAGTTGTATGAGATCGTCTCACCGTAAGACGAATCCATGCAAAAAGACAAATTAGTAAAAGAGACATTAAAAAAAATAAAAACTGAATTTTCACTTGTACAGAAAGTAATTTTTAAAATATTTTTTAAATTAAATCAATTGAAATCATCTCTCAATAAGACATTCTCGATAAAAAAAATTAGTGTTCCAAACGTTGTGTAGACATGTAAGCCCACTACATTATAGACCAAGGAATGGGCTCTCTCAAAGCCATTCGCTCTGGTTGGACTTGGTAAAACATTGACTTGTTAATAAATACTTATATTTACTGAATTTACTTTATTTTTTCTAATTTTTTATTAATTAAAATATTTAAACAATATATAATACGTTTGTCAAAGAGACGGTGTCTTGTACTAAGTTGTGAATTGTGATTAACAAATTCTTTATACGCAGAGATTTTGGATCAGTGGGACTCCTCATTTCTTATTTATCTCTCTTAGAACTGTGACCAACTCTTCTCTCTTCCCTCTCACCCTCTTTATCTTTCCATTTTCTCTACCTAAATTGTTCCCAGTCTTGTTCATAAATTTTCTGGTAAGGTACGACCTTGGTTTTAGTATCTCAATTTTTGTTTTTTTTTGTGTTGTATAATCTTTTTTGGGGAAAAAATTGGAAACCCTAATTTTTGTTTCTGAATTTTGACAGAATTTTTTGTTGATTAATCTGTCAAATCGATCATGTTGAAGAGCTCCTTTAAGTTACAACACCCTCTTGGTAATTCTTAGATTTCGTCTTTTTTTTTTAAAATTTATTTATGAGGCTTTTAGATTGATTTATTTCATTTAAGTTGTCAACTTCTTCTGGATTTCGTGAAACTTTTTTTCTAGTATTATTTGTTGATTGAATAGTTTATTTTGGGTACGATCTTGCTACTGTTGCTGGATTATTGTTGGTTTCGTTAATAAATATTGCTATTTTGAAATTCATGTGATCATGATAAAAATTGAGTCTTTGAACTGTTCACTTTTGCTTAATTTGTTTATTTATACTATGTGATCATGATAATCTAGCAATTTTTGTGGAGTTATAGTGTGATATTACAGTAGTTTAATGGAAAATTGTATTAGTTTTAATGTTTGGAATAGTCTGCCATTGTGTTCACTTGCTGTAGTTATGTTGAATTTGTAGTATTCCGGATTAATGCTTTATTTGGATTGAAGTAATTGGAAGGAAAGGAAGGGAAGGAAATCGGGGATGTATTATTCTCCATTGGGATAGCAAACGAAGAGGGGAGGGAATTGGTGCAATGATATCCTTCGTGTTTTGTGAGAAACAAATCTTTTCTGAAATGGAGAAATTTGGAAGGAGAACTCATCCATCATTCTTCTCATGTGTTTCCCTTCTTTCTTTACCCGACCACACTGAATGTTTGATAATTTGGAGTTTAACTTAAATCCAATTAGTGATTGTTTCATAAATCTTTTGAGTTCCATGTGGTATTGTTGACGGCCTCTATAGGTGAGGTGTTTATTCGGTTCATCAGGTTGATTTCGGATAATGTGTTTCGGATCGGTTGGCGTCCATAATTTTTTTTACATAATTGTAAATCATTTTAAGTCGGGTCAAATTGGGTTCGGTTACAAGGTTTGTTTTGAAACCTCTAACGGCCTCTGTGGAATGTATGACTAGTATTCAATGCATCATTGTTGTGTTTGCTTCTTTGAGTATATGAACTTGACAATGGTTTCTTTCTATGACAGAACGAAGACAGGCTGAAGCTGCTCGTATCAGGGAGAAATACCCTGACAGAATTCCTGTAAGATAGCATATTTCGTTAATTTTCAGCCACTTTCTAAAGGGGATACGGATTTCCTACATTGTATTGTGTTTTTGTTAAGAGAATTATTTATATTTTTTTCTTTGAATCATCTAGGTTATTGTCGAGAAGGCTGAAAAAAGTGATATTCCTGACATTGACAAGAAGAAGTTAGTCAGCTCTTTTGCTAATGAAGCTTCTCTTTTGTGTTCTTCGGATAAATTTGATTGATTGATATTCAGATTTTTGTGAATCAAACTTGCTAAACTACTTTATCTTACTTTTTTGTGTATTTGAATCCCATATCAAGTAATATCTCTTTTAGTTTGCCTATTTATTCGTTTCATTGTGTCACTTGGTTATTGGAGTTACTTAAGTATTCTAAATTAGGCTTGTGATTGTCTCTCTTATGCTTGGAAGATTTGATAGGGTGTTCTTTTTGGTTGCTCAATGCTTTTTGTCAACCAAGAAATCCAAGTACTTGTGAAGAACACTACTTGATTCTTAGCGAATAAGCTCATTTTTCATTTTAATTTATACTTTTATTTTGGAGATGTTATGGTAATTATGGGATGACAATCAGTTTCTAGTTTTTTACCTTTGCTTCTAAATGGGAAATAGTTTTGTCGATTCTTGGGAAAAGACATCACCATGCTCATAGTCCGTTTGAGCACAGTATAGATGTTTTATTTGATCCCAAGTCTTTGTCTTTGCACCACGCCTCTTAATTTCTCGTTGGTTCTTCGAAACTGTGTTGGTAATTTCATTTCATCTCTCTTCTTGATCTACCCTTGTTTAAGTGAGAACTTGATCCAGTGGTTCTGTGATAAATAACTGTACTGGACTTTGTATACTTTTCTACATCCCCCAAGTATTTGAAAATAAATCCCCTTTTTTTCCGCACTTATCTTTTTATGCTTCTATGATTCAAATATCAACGGAACTGTCCTCTATGAATTAGATCAATAAGTGATTTAGGTAATGTAATTGTTTGACGGGTTTACTCATGTCAAGCTTGCATATGCTTTTTGGAATTTTGTTCCTGCTGATTTTAAGAAGTCAATCCTTGGATGTGATGGACCGAAAGAGCTCTTTGCCTCTTGTTCTAAGCTTGCATCATTCTGTGTAGGTACCTTGTTCCTGCTGATTTAACTGTGGGGCAATTTGTCTATGTCGTGCGGAAAAGGATAAAGCTCAGTGCTGAGAAGGCCATATTCATTTTCGTAAAGAATATTCTACCACCTACTGGTATGATTTTTTCCCCCTAAATCTCGTAAACTGTTGGCGCCTTGGCGGACTAGTGTTACATAATTTGCCTTTTGAATACGCGATTTGCTCAAAACAGCCTTAAAATAGGCCAAATTCGACCATTATACACTTTTGCAATTCGCGAGAAGACTAGCGAATTATGTAACCCTGTAACGGACCTATGAAGGGGCCCAACCGTTAATTAATATTGAATTTCTTGAGAAAAATTGTAAAAAAGAGTTAAATATATTCTTGTGTATTCAACGTTGTGATCTCTCCAAATTTTTTTTGGTTTTTGTCTAATTATTATTATCAATTTCGAGGATCCCTATAGCTGTCCGCCACTCCTTGATTGCGTGTAGTCGGGAATTTTATTTTTACTTCTATGTTGCAGCTGCGATGATGTCAGCTATATATGAAGAGCACAAGGATGAAGATGGTTTTCTATACATGACCTACAGTGGTGAGAACACATTCGGAGCTTTCTAAGTGTGTCACTGGCTCACTGCTGGTGGTTTACGTAAATAAGTTTCTACAACAAACCAACCAAGTTTGTAAATAGTTTCTGCCAATTATCTATTAAAACTATGTCGCTTAATGCCACCGTTCCTAAAACAAGTTCCATTTGGATAATTTGGATCTTATATATTCGTTAGTTTATTTGATGCATATATAGTACTTCTATGATGGAATTGCTTGTCGTTTTTAGAATGTTATATCATGCTGAAGCTTGAAGTTCACTCGATGCTGTTAACAAGCTTCAGATTTACTCTATCTCTCGATTGTCTGATGATGCTTGTGTTGTTTTTAGTTTTAATATACTCGGGTTGAGTGTCAATTGCTGGGATGAGTTTTTCGAGGCCTGTTCATAGCTGATCTTTCGGCTATGTCTAAAGTTTTCTTTTCTCGATTTCTTATGACATCAGGATTGGCGCCTTTGATGATATCGTTTGCAAAAATTGTTTTTATGACATGCTTACCAAGTTTGCTACAATTTTGCTATGGCCTATGCGCAACCGTATGGCGGTATCCTCCTATTAATTGTCTTCCCGTCTCATACTTGTCCGCCCCATACCTGCCTCGATAGTCGCTCATCCCCTCTTCGTCATACTACAATATATTTTATTCACCTTAAAAATAAGCTTGTTTGATTTTCTTTTTCCTATATACTTGCAAATTTTTCATTGAAACGAAAATAATATTAGGTTAGTAATTTGTTAAGGACGCAAGGCTTTGGCCTATGAAGCTCCTTATGGGGTTCTTAATGGCTGATGATAGATAGATTGCATTTCCAAATGAAATCCTTGATCCAGTTGTAGATATTGGTGTGAGAGATTGTTTCTCGGTAAGATTGCTTTAATAAAGAGCAAATTTTTCTTAGTATGTATGTATTTGATAGGTTTAATCTATTTATTGGACGTGTCTCTTGGTGAAATCGTCTCATACAAGTATACAATATTGGGTTTGTGATAACTATAGTCGTGGTAGATAATAGTGGGTATTCAGATTAGTCCTTGCTATATGAGTGATGGATAGTGGGTGAATACGAATATTTAAGTGGATATAGGTAGTGAGAAGGGGATTGCGGATTTGCCACAAACTTTTAATTTCTAATTGATTGATCCTTATTTGATTTGAATTATAAAATTTTTACCGTGTTGGTATCATTTAGAAAAATCAGGTTAACGTTGACTTCAAAAAGAGAATGAAAAATCTAGTTAACATTTAATCATAAACTAAAGTGTGTTTCATACACTTAAAACAATTGAATCAAAAGTAGTCGAATTGAATGAATTGAATGAAGATGGAGAAGAACTAAATTCATTTGTGTGAAAGTTAAAGTGATGATTTATTGAATTGAGATTAATCAAGCTAAGCAAAGTGGAGATAATTAGGTTTTATTTCAGTTGAAAAACAAATATCATATTTTTTCAAATAAGATCTTTAGTTTGATTTTCAATTAAGTCTTTCCCTTCTCTCAATCCTAACCTATAATCAAAGAAAAATACTAAGTAAAGTTGAACCAAAATAAATTAAAGACCCCTTAGGTAGGTAAAATTCATGATAATTGGATTTTTGACAAATGGTCGTTTGTTTTTTATTATGTGAAAAAGATAGAAGAAAATAATATTTAAAAAAAGTGACAAAAAAAGGTAAAAAAAAAATGTGAATTATTGTAAGATGAGTGCAATAACTAATAAGTGTTTTTCTCATGTGTAGTGACTAAAAGTATATCAAATTCATTATATTTGCAATTATAATTCTCATAAAGATACTCCTATTAAATTTCAATAAATGAGAATTAAACTGAATGTATAAAGGTATTATTATAGCTTGTCAAAAATGAGAATTTATAAAAATATTGTATTATATTTTGACAAAATTTCTAAACAAAAATTAGGTATTGAAATTAGGATGGGCGCATACCAACACCATGATGTTAAACAAAAAATACAATTGGCAAATCACCAAAATAAGAAGTGACGATCATAAAATCCAAAAGATATCATGATAAATAGTCCAAATTAGAGGTGTATGGGTTGCGGAGGGGACGACCCGTTTGTATGGTGAAGGGAAAAGCAAGACTTTTGCTTTGCATGACTTTTACCCTTAAATTCCGCTTAAAATTGGGATTTTTGTAATAATAACTATAAATAACAATTCCTCTTTTATGAGACCGTTTCACGATGAGAAGGATGAAACGGATTTATGTCATTAGCTAAATTTTCTAATTTATTAATTTTAAATTATAAGTGATCAATAACACTGATATCACCATAAAGTCATCTCATTTAAGAATTTGTTAATAAAAAATTGTTTCTATTTACTAAATGTTTATTCATTTATAATTACCATGTCAACTAAACTAAACAATAATATTAATGAAAATAACACTTTCACTAGAAAATTTTAGTCTAATTAATTTTTATTTTTTTTTTGCAAGAAAGCATTCAAATTGCTAAAAAATCGATACAAGTCGAAAACAATAGAGTATTTAGACGGTTTTGTTAGAATTGAATGAAGTCGATCCATGACAGAGGCGAAGCCATGACTTTAACTTCATTTTTCAAAGACTTAATTTTATTTTTTACCATCCTACTCCAACCGTTAAAATGTCAATTTTAAGGCTTAAAATCTATAATGTAAGTTTGAAAGTCCCTATTTCAAGTTTTACTTTTCCTTTACCAATGGTTAAAATGACTTCTCTAAGACTTGAAATCTCTATTCTAAGAGCTTAAAGTTGTCAATTCCAAGACTTAAAATGCTTATTCTAAGAAATGCTCATTTCAAACTTTAAAATCTCTACTTTGAGTTTGAAAGTCTCTACGAAATGAGTTAGACCTATGAGTGCTCGCACGTATACTGCCATCTCACATAAAATTTATAATAAGACGGTAACATAATTCATACAAGACTTAGCGAACCCAATACGAAACTGACACAACGCAAACTCCCAAAATACCTATAAAGTATATACATGTCCAATTTCCATTGTAGACCATTAATTTGTATGTGTTGTGAACATGAAATAATAGCAAAAGAGATCAAAATGCATGTGAAGACATATTTTAGGAGTTAAAAGACATGAATGGTGGAGGATTATATGCCATAAAGCTTGGTTGTGTGACACAAAATATTAAAAACCTACACTTTAATTTGGCCATGCAATGCAAATGGCCCTTATGAGGATACCATACCATAATTGTGTCCTTCCTTCAATCTTGCAATTTTATTGCACCATATCTCTTCTACGTTACACGACTCTAATATCATTAAGTGACTCTTATCTATAATAGACTCTAATATCATTAAGTGACTCTTATCTATAATAGACTCTAATATCATTAAGTGACTCTTACCTATAATAGACTCTAATATCATTAAGTGACTCTTACCTATAATAGAGCTTAGGAGTCAGATGTACGCAAACTTATTTTTGTTAGTGTATCGTTGTTTTCGATCCCAAATGTAGAAAACATTACGTGTTACTTCACATAAGCAAAAAATGCACATGATTTAATAAGTCATTTTAATACAGTCGATTATAATCCAAAACTAAAAGTTTGACATGCATTTGCAACTTATTTCGTCTACGTAAACCATATTCATAATTCATGTGTTGTAATTAATTAGGATCATCTGAGGAATGGTAACTTAAATTACGTAAAATTATAGATATACTTTTCATACAAGTTATATTACAACTCAATTTTTTTAGATCTTACTATTTTCTCTAACAAAAATACAAGGCAATATTGGAAGTAAAAATTAAAGATTCAGTATATAAGTATTTATCAATTATCACACCCTCCGTCCTTATCAATGTTTTCATAAAAAACTTTCATATGAATTAAGAAATGTAAAATTTGAGATAACAATAGTGATGAGGTAGATAATAAAAATATTTTATATTTTATATTGTTTTTAATTGTAAGTGAAAAACACATTGAACCATTGGCACAAAAATTGGCAATACTAAATGTGATGAGAAATAATTCAACGGATAAAAAGGGGTAATACAATAAAAATAAGGACAATCTTGTCTAAAATGTGAAATAATTAATTAGGGTTAATATGATTAAAATTATATGATGATAAAAATAGAAAAATTATTGATCGGCATAGTACTCCTGAATGGCGAATAAAAAATCAAAAGGAATAAAGGAAGTAATCCCTCTATTTTCTAATATTTTTCTCACATATAGATGATAAAATATATCCATGTAAGATCTCATTAGATTCGTGCTAATGTATATTTTTTATAATGTGTATTTAGAGATATTAAGACTCAAAATTTACTTTGAAAACTGTACAAAAAGTAACTATTTTTAATAAATGTAAAGTGTATATATTATTAAAAATTACAGCAACAATAACAATGTCAAAGTCTTAATTCCATTCCAGAGATCTGAGATCGGTTAACATACTATTAAAATTGTAAAATCAACTACAAATTAAACAACCTTTGATCATAAATCCCTTAACTTCATCATACTTAATAATCAAAATGGTTCATAATTAAACTTAAACAAGATTAATTAATTAAGAAGTTAATTAAAAATACTAAAAAGTACTCAATATATTTTAGGCAAATTATCCCAATTATAGCATCCAGGATTCCAATCACCATCAGCATCATGATCAAAAGATGGAAGTTGTGGGTTGTGATCATGAAATCCTTTGTAATTATCATCAGTACTAACAGCAGAAGATTGAGCAGCTGAGCTTTCTGCGTCACCATTGTTGCACCATTCAGGAACCTGAACAAGTGAAGGAATCAGATCTAGGATGTTTGGTAAATCTTGATAATCATACTTTACTTCTTCTTCTGATTGATCTTTGATTCCTACATTTATCATACAACAATAAATCACTACCTTGTTACCAGGGGCGGATCAAAATTACACTATCTCGATCTTTGTTTTACAAATTTTAAATGTTTTGGGTTAAAAACAAGTCATTTTAATATACGGTATACCTGTCCATAAAACTATGATCAGAATTGAGAAGGGAAAAAAGATAATAGGCCAAAAAATCCGTCGGGCCAAAAAAATTCTCAAAATGGGGTTAAGAACAAATGATTAAATAAAGCAAATTAGAGTAATGTAATAATAAGCTAATGTAAAACTAATATTCTAAGTCTTTTTAATATACGGCATTTATGCGATTGAGCATCGTGTACAAATATATAACCAAAATTATCATGTTTATTTAGTTAATTTAATTAAAGACAACAAATATTACTCATAGAGTCAATCTATCAAGTTATTAGGTCAATGTATTAAGGAACCAATTTAACTATAAACTTAAGCTGATGGTTGAAATTTTAAGATATGTTATATATTCCAACACAAGTAACCAATTCATCGGAATATTATGTTTATGAACAAATTAAAGTGGGTGAACCTAAGGTTTACTAACTAAAAAAGTATATCATTACTCGAATGGTGGTGATCAACACTGTACGTTACAAAGTGTAAAAGGAAAAATCGTTCACTATTAGATAAATCTATAATTTACCTAAATTGAATACTACTTAATCAAATTACCACAAACTATTTCTAATGCACTCTATATAATTGAGTAGAATTTTTTTGAAAAAATAACACACATATAAATATATAATAATCCACATTGAAGAATTGAAGGGATATTGTCTAATATATAAGCTTGATGGGCTACTCCTCTTATAATCAATTAGTTTTATTTTAGGATGAGACCTCATCGAATTTACGTATAACCAATACTATTTTTATATGAATCTTATTATATACAAGGCTCTTAACATATTTATCAAAATCATTAACAAAAATCTTATTTAATTTGTTGCATGAAGCTATGTAAACAATAACATAAAATATTAATAAAATAAAAAACTCACCGGTGCAAGAATTCTCAGAGCTGGAAACATCCCAATGAAGAGCAAAATCATCATCTCTTTCTCTCTTTACACACACCTTTTTTTGAGCTTCAATTAGAAGATCATCCAATAACCCACTATTAGTCCTACCCATATTTAGATTATCCTTTATTATC